>NW_007733906.1:15261-29148 GCF_000696425.1 Galeopterus variegatus
ATATCCCATGCTCTTGGATTGGAAGAATTAACATTGTGAAAATGTCCAAATTACCCAAAGTGATCTACAGTTTCAGTGAAATCCCCATCAAAATTCCAATGACATTTCCCTCAGAAATGGAGAAAGCTATCCAGACATATATATGGAATAACAAAAGACCCGGCCAAGCCAAAGCAACACTGAGCAAAAAAAAATAAAGCTGAAGGCATAACACTACCTGACTTTAAACTATATCACAAAGCTATAATAACCAAAAACAGCATGGCACTGGCATAAAAATAGACACCCACAAATCAATCCATACACCTACAGCCATCAATCTTTGACAAAGGCAGCAAATCTACATACTGAGGAAGAGACTGCCTTTTCAACAAGTGGTACTGGGAAAATTGGATACTTGTATGTAGGAGAATTAAATTAGACCTGTACCTTTCACTGTATACCAAAATCAACACAAAATGGATTAAAGAATTAAATATACATCTTCAAACAATAAAACTCCTTTAAAAAAACATAGAGGAATCACTCCAGGAAGTAGGAGTTGGGATAGACTTCATGAAAAAGACCCAAGACACACAGGCAACTAAAGGTAAAACAAATGGGATTATATCAAACTAAAAAGCTTCTGCACAGCAAAAGAAACAATCAAAAGGGAAAAAACAACCAACAGAGTAGAAGAAAATATTTGCAAAACATTCATTTGGCAAAGGATTAATATCTAGAATATACAAGGAACTCAAACAACTTTAGAGCAAAAAAACCCAATAACCCAATTATAAAATGGGCAATGGAGCTGAAGAGGCATTTCTCAAAGGAAGATATATGAATGGCTAATAGACATGAAAAAATGCTCAACCTCACTCAGTATCTGGGAAATGCAAATCAAGTCCACTTTGAGATACCATTTCACTCCAGTTAGGATGGTTAACATCCAAAAGACTGAGAATGGTAAGTGCTGGAGAGGGTGCAGAGAAAAAGGAACTCTCATACAGTATTTGTGGGGCTGCAAAATGGTGCAGCCTTTATGGAAAATGGCATGATGATTCCCCAAACAATTCCAGATAGATCTACCATATGACCCAGCTATTCCACTGTTGGGAATATTCTTAGATAATGGAAATCATCATGCCGAAGGGATACCTGTATTCCCATGTTTATTTCAGCTCTATTTACAACAGCCAAGATCTGGAACCAGCCCAAATGTCCATAATTTGATGAGTGGATAAGGAAACAGTGGTATATCTACACAATGGAATACTACTCTGCTATAAAAAAGAATGAAATACTATCATTCACAACAACATGGATGGACTTAGAGAAGATTATATTAAGTGAAACAAGTCAGGCACAGAAAGAGAATTACCACATGTTCTCACTTATTTGTGGGAACTAAAAATAAATAAATAAACATGGAAACAAATAAAGGGGGAAGAAGACAGAATATCCACAAAAATTCCCTTAACTATTTAAGTCAAGTTAACAAATATAATGGGGCGGGGAGAGGAGGGGCTGGATTGGAACGGGTAAAGGGGCATGAAAATCAAGTATAATATGCATTGAGAAGTTAAATTTAAAAATATCATTAAAAAAACAAAAAAAAACTAGAGGTGGGAATGGGGAGGGGAGGGGGGAAAGGGAGAGGGATGAATGAGGAATTGGTCAACGGATACAAAGAATGATTGTGCATTGTTTTGATGAATAAGTATACTCATCTAACTTATACTAATAAGTATACTCATCTAACCACCACACATCATACACAGTTATTGAAAATGAACGTTGTACTCCACCTGTATGTATAATAAAAAATAAAAATAAATAAGTAAGTAAGTAAATAAATAAATAAATAAATAAATAAAATATTTTGACATTTACTGGTAGAAATTTGTGTGGTAGAGCGCATTGTTTCAATACCTGCATATACTGCACAATGATTGGCTTACAGTAGATAGCATAGTTTTGTACCCGTTAGTCCACCATTTTTCCTCCTCCGCAGAAAACCTTTTTTAAATACTTGTGTTTTATTTAGAACATTTTTAATTGATTTTTTGAACATTTGTATCTTGTTTTATTACTGAAAACATTCCTTTTCTAAAATTAAAATCTATTTTCCATGTTTTCCAGCTTTGACTATATTTTCCTCATCTTATATTGAAATTCAGCATTTTAATAAAATAGATTATAAATATATTAGGTAGAATAGAATAGAAGAGAAATATATCATAAATACAAATATTTAGGATATATATTACATAGCTAAAAACATTTTTATATATATTAGTAAATACGGTTATTAAATACATTCATATTTATTAGAATATATATGCCTAACCAACCCCAAATATATAAAGTAGTGTATTTATATATGTGTGCATATATAATATAAAATGCATATTTTATAATATATTGAATATAAGTAATTATCTTATTTCATGATTGCAACTAATAATACATTATTTATTATTATATAGTATACCTTAAACTTTCCTAAAATTGTTCTTCAGGGTAATTCTATTTAATAAGTGACGGGTAATATTTGACAAAGAAGTCTAGCTTAGATTGAAATATCACTATACAAATAAACATTGCATGTGTTTTAAACTTGACTAAATTAATTCTCTTGACTAATGACAGAGATAAGAAAGAAAAACAATGTATTATATTCTATTAGGATATCTAATAGCCAAAACAATTTTAGATTAGATTAATTAGAAAAGCATGGGCATCTTAATTATATCAGTATAGAAAGAAAGCAATATCAACCTACTATTTTCAGTCATGACAACAGATCAAATTAGATAGGGTATTCTGTTTCAGAAGATTTACACAAACAGATCATAGCATGAAAGAAGCTTGGGGATGAATTAGATTTTTGCAAAGATTAATTGCAACATTAACTAAACTAAACAAAACCAGTATGAGGCAAGATCACACCAGTGGGTCTAATCAATTTAGAATGAATTTAAAGTAGTAATATTTGATGGATTTGATTTTAAAAACATCTGTCACATGTATTTCCTAGAGGTGCTCCCACTGCTTCATTGCATCTACCTAGAGAAGTCACTCTGCGGGTTCAACAGTAAAATTCAAGACATGATTAAACCAGTGACAATGTCAGTGTCTCAGAGTCTCTGAAAATGTGATCTTTCTTTTAAAGAAAAAAAATTCCAAATTATCTAGAAACTTTTAACAAAACCAATAAATACCAGAAAGTTTAGTTTATCTTGTTACTAATATGGCACATATTAAGAGTGGACTAACTTACTCCACCATTCATGACCTACACAGATAGTGAAATGCTCATAGGTACAAAACTCCACCATGTGGTCTATAAAGAAGGCACCTTATTTCTAACCCCTAATTCAGAGCTTTTGAGATTTCTTGTCTTTACATTTTTTCTTTTTTATTTATATCCTAAATCTGAAACCATTAACACCATTTCCCTAACCACATTATCAAGACAATGGATAGACCATTTTTGTGTTTGATGGACACCATCATATATATCAATTCCAAGCCTTCAGTGATTATGCAGGGGACAATTTAATATAGTGACTCAGGATTCCAGACTGAGTAACATCCCTGACTTTTATTGCATTATATCTATCTTTTATTTGAAACAATGAGTTCCAAGCATCAGAGAATAATAAAAACTTATAAATATATTTATAGGATACCTTCTGGCTTCTTTTATGCTTTTTTAAAATTTTCAGGCTAAGTTCTAAATAAATAAGAAAGATATGCTTCATTATATGGACTGAAAAATATGGTCAGTTCAGATATAGATAATTTTTTCCAGCACCCACAACATTGGGAGGTGATTTTGTAAGATGAGGAATCCACAGAGTGGCAAGGAGATTATTAATGAGGATGATTATCATATTCTACTCCCATTTTCCTTACTTAGGTGTTCAGATCTAGTCTTCCTGGTATGTTTCCATCTTTAATATGTCTAAGTTTTGGAGTTAGGAATATGGGCTGTGAGTTTAATATGCACCAGCTATTGTAATTAGTACTTTTGGCACTGTTGATACAAGTAGAAACTCATTTGTAACCTGTTCACTTAAGAAATGTCAGTGTTATTGAGTATTGCTTTCATTTTCTACCTATATCAAAATTAGTAGTTTCTTCAGTATTAACACAGTTAAATGAAAAATTTCTACTAAATTTATATTTCACATTTTTATTAATAATAGCTGAAAGTATAATATATTCATCCAGCCATTTATTTACTGATATTTGTTGAGTAACAATGGCATATTCCAGAAATGTGAACATCCTGGTAAAATGATTAATTTAGAAAAATGGTACATAGCTTAAGATATTTTACACTTATCAATGAGTTTGTTACTAATTTACTTAATACGGATATATTTGAAATCCTAAGAATTCACTTACAACTAAATTAGTGTTTTGCACTGCAAGTACCCATTATGTAGTAAAAGAAAGATTTCTAATTTTGTTCTCTGTAGTATACATTCTCTTTTGAGAACATATAAATGCTACCAGACAGAAGCATATCCTGAAGCAATGGAAATAGTTAAAGATTTCACTTTCTGACCACAACCTTGGAAGCAAATTAAGTATAAATTACTGAGATATCAACAGAAATGTAATTAATCAGAATAGATACTAATGATCAATTGTAAAAGTGGTCCACGAGTCAGCAGAATAATTAAGCAAAGTGCTAGCTTTCAATAAACATGAAGGTGTGATCTTAGTCCACCAAATGAAATGCATTAGCAGAGCGACTTTAACCCAGGGATTCAAAGCACATCCCTAAAAATTTAATATTTCTTTATTATAGCCTAATTTCTTAGGTGAGAACCCAAAATTCAGATACATTCTTTAGCAATATTATGCACAAATTCTGGTGCTACTTTATATTTTCAATCTTGGAATAGTAAAATCTTTCTCATCTTTTACATAATATAGCTTCAGGTAATTTGGCTCAAGTAATTATTTAATGGTCTCAGGCTGAGTTCCCAATTCTGGAAGTCTGTTGGTCAAAATCACCAGCATTCTAATTGGCCAATAGAAGGTTTTCAAATTAGAAAATTTAATGAGAATAACTTGAAATAAGACCAGTTGCCCACGGTCCCCAACATTCACTATTATCTAACACTGGGCATTTATGTTAGTATTCATGCTAATTTCCTGATCCTAAAGTACTTGACTTTGCAGACTGTGAATTAAAATTTTGCAGTATTGGAAACAAATATTATTGCACTTCCAAATATATATGTATATATAATTATACATTATTACATATTCATACGTATGTATATTCTCAGAAAAAAGATTTGGTTTCTATTCTCAAGCCTATAACTTGCCTCTGACTCTCAGCATATTTTACTTACAACTTAATAGTTCATTTTGATTCCAGATTAGGTTTCTCTCCCTTATAGACACAGTTGCTACCTCAGCTCTTATTTAGTTCCACACAATATATTTTGATGGATTTCTTCCATAAGTTGTCTGTTTTTGCCAAGTAATGGTGCTCTCCATGGAGCTGGCAATTCAAAGGAAACTAATTGTATTTGGGGTTTGATTGCTCATTTAATTGGCTGACACCACATCCAAACTTACCATAAATTTATTATGAAATTTGTCATTGTCAACTTGACTTTCTCTACAAGTAACCACATCTCCCTAAATTATCCTGGCTGTTATAATTCAACCTCAGTGCTTTTCCAACAAAGACTAGATATTTAAGTTCCATAATGCTTCATGCAGCTAATTTTGCTCTATGTATGAAGCTTGGAGTATATACAAACAAATCAGTTGTTTCACTTCATCTACAGGGTTTTTGTTTTTTGGTTTTGTTTTTCTTTTGTTTTTAAAATCTCCTTCACACTCTTATAGACTTGGTTCATCATCTATTACACCTCAGCCTGTAATGATTAATAAGTTTCAGTTGAATACACCATTTCTGATGTACACTGAATGCTATAAAGCGATCTCTTTGGAATCCATAGTTATTAACATTTGTAGGGAGGGGAGGCTGCAAAACATCATGACCTTGTCATGCCCTGTTGGAAGTGGATCAGCTGCTGGATATTTATTGACAGGACTCAGGACTTAAGTGTTCTACTCACCAGAACTGACAAGGTCAGAGCAGCTCAAAGGTAATAATGAAACTGATTTAAACAGCTGTGCCTACATAATGGTTTGACATGTGTCTTTGTTTCCTGTTTGGCTTATATGAATGATCAACCTCTATATAAGTCAAAACTAACAGTGTAGCATGGTGTAGTTTTATTTTATCAAGCTATTATCAACATTTTATACAGTTTAACATTCATCTGGTATCTTGTGTTGGAAGTGAATATGCATATTTACCTCCAAGTTTATATTTTTCTATGAAATATTTTTATCATAAAAATGCATCTCCAAATTCATTTCTTTTTTGCTACTATTTCCACTTTTGCCATCATTTTTCATTTTTCTAGGTTGCATTTTCATTGGTTAGGAATGTATACCCTTGCCTTATACTCAGCATTGACCCAGAGGACAGGAACACACTTCAGATGAGCATTGCCATGCTTAAGAATAATTACTGTAATTAATCAATCTATGTAGGAGACACCTGACTGGAGACTTTAAATCTGGTTCATATCATTTACAAATCTCACTTTAGCAGGTTGAGGAGGCAAACTGTACTTATTTATCATGAGACATGGAGCCTGTTGGATTTTCTATGCTTTGTATATCAGCAAAAGTATCTGGTGTTAACATAACAACACAAAGAAAACTAGACATAAAATATACTATGATTTATTCTTACATAATGACTGAAGGCAACATATATGTCAGCCACAAAAATGCCAAAACAACCACAGAAATAAGACAATCTGAGTGTTTTTGCTTAATTTCATCATCGTCTCACCCGGTAATACTCAACTCTTTCTTAATAAACTGCCACTACAGAGGAAGATGCCATGGGAGTTCCATTGATCCATTTACAAGTTCCAACATTGAAGGGATACTGGGCTTAGATAATGAGGGAAGACCAGAGAGAAATGATAAGTAAAGAAATGGATGGCTTATTATGTGCAAATTAATACCCATTAGATCTAAAAATGACTGCAGTAGATAATAAACAAAAAAACCCAATTATAATACACAGTAAGTAAATATTTTCTTATAAATAGATCTCAAACATAGCTTTTGTGTGTTTATTTGTGTGTTCATTATAATCTAAACTGAAGTCATATCTATACAGCAAAATTTTGGAACAATTGATTTACTTACCTATAATATAATTAAAAATAAAAAGTAGGAAGGGGGGATGAATCATTCCTAAAAATATTCAAGTGTCAACAGAATTATATCTGAAGAATTGAAAATTAAATGTATGATTGCTTCAATTATTTTTTCTATAAAATAGAAACTTCTTTAATGTGCTTTTCTCCTAATTTGGGCTAAGGAGGAATAAATAGATCATGCACACATAGGCATCTGCTGGCACTAGCACAGGAAACCACACTTAATGGAAAGAAGGAAAACAAACAGACCTTAAGGAACAACTTTGGGAAATCAAGCTTTAAAACTCATCTGTAATACAGACCACTTTAGCTTATAAATTTCTAAATAAGGAGATGGTATATTTGGATGGATAGTACATTGGAGTCTGCCATAAAATTCTCTATATTCTTTTGCATTTTTAAAATCTTTCATAATCACAAAAGAAATATTGCATATTTAAGAAACTGTTCTGCCAACCAGCAAAGTGGCTTACATAAATCAGTTATGGCAAACTGAATAAATAATTCCGTTGTACCTCAAAAATGCCACCCAAGTCAGCTCTGGGGAAAAATACACATACATACACACACGCAAATTGACTAAAGATTAACAGACAGGTGTTTCCTATCTAAAACTGGATAATCTTTCAGTAACTGATATGTGAAATTACAGAGGGCCAGCCTCCTTTGAAAATCTGATAAAAGCTCCATATAAAATGTATTTTTGGACATGCACAGAAAATCATTTATCCATTTTCAGGGACTCCCTAAATCACAGGACAGATCCCTTAACCCAACACCTAGAATGAGTCAAATATATTTCTAAGCACTTTATGTCAAACCATTTCCTTTGTAAACAACACAATGAATTTCTAGTTTCAGTTTATTTATGAGGAAACCGAGGCTTAATGAGGTTGAGTGACATTTTCAAGTAGTAGCAAATAACTGAGTGAAATATTGAAGAATATAAAATGTGGGGGTACTCCAGAAAGTTTGTAAAAAATGGAAATAAAAGATGATACAAATCTTTCCAAGAACTTTTTGAAGACCCTTTGTATATATTCGTAACTTATATATACATAAGAATTAAAACTAAGCTAAATACACTTGGTAGATTTTTGAGTGACACAAACAATGGAATGAAGGCAGGCACTGAAGGGGTTAAATATGAACACTAATTACTCATGAATACCTTAGCAGGAGGTGAATAATGAAGAGATGTGTCTCTATGTATGTGTGTGTATGTGTACATGTTCTTATGGATGCTTTCTCTGAGTCTCCTCTTATAAATTTCTTTGTATGAAAGAAAAACGTACTTCCTGGACCCTCCCCATAAATTGGAAACTGAGTCTCAATCTCTATAGTAGAATTTAGAGAGAGGGAAAGAAAGTCTTAGGGATCACCACTCTCTCTTTCTGAGAAAACAAAGGAGGTGTGTGCCTTCTCCAAATGCCTTATAGGATTTCATTAATATCATCTAGAACCCACCAACAACACTGAGAGATCACAAAGGGTGCACGATACCTTAGCAGGAGGTGAATAATGAAGAGATGTGTCTCTATGTATGTGTGTGTATGTGTACGTGTTCTTATGGATGCTTTCTCTGAGTCTCCTCTTATAAATTTCTTTGCATGAAAGAAAAACGTACTTCCTGGACCCTCCCCATAAATTGGAAACTGAGTCTCAATCTCTATAGTAGAATTTAGAGAGAGGGAAAGAAAGTCTTAGGGATCACCACTCTCTCTTTCTGAGAAAACAAAGGAGGTGTGTGCCTTCTCCAAATGCCTTATAGGATTTCATTAATATCATCTAGAACCCACCAACAACACTGAGAGATCACAAAGGGTGCACACAGGTGATGAGAGGTAGGTAGCATCTGACCTACTTTACTACATCTGTGTAGTTCCACCAAAATCTCTCTCTCCTCACATCCACATGGGCTCTCTCACTGACCCCAGAGCCATATTAGTGGGTTCAACGTGACTTATAGATCCAAGAGGAAGGAACATCTTTAACAGCATTTTCAATCATGTATCGAATGGTTTGCCTTCAATAATCCGTGATCTAATTAAAGAATAGTGATCTCTTCTAGCATTTTAATTAGTCATCCAGGGTCTGACCATTGAGAAGGCAAGTTGCTGAGGAAGCAGGAAAGGAGCACGTTGTGAAAAGCACGTCTTGTCACTTTCCACACCTGCACTCCTGACAGCATTCCTTCCACCTAGTCAGAATCAGGTTATGGAGGTTTGTTTTCAGCACATACCAAGTTTTCCTCCCTAAGGCTGTGTATCCTTGGCTCCTACAAAGCACAAGATTTGTCCTAAGGGTAGAGTTTTCTTTCTCTGTTGAAAAGCCTTGACAGGCTGCCTCTAGGATATTGGCAGCATAAAAATACATAAACACAAAGGAAACTTGGCCATTTTCATTCCGAGCTTTTATAAGGACCATGTGCTGATACAGCGCATCACCTGAGAACCATTCACTCTTGTCTGTGAAAATATCAGGTGCAAATCTATCCTCTGTCCTCCCAAACTCTCTCATTTGTCTTTTCAAGGCTAACATCACTCTAAAAACAAATGCTTTTTAAACATCTGTCGTGTGCTTATAATTAAAGTTTTGACAGGGAAAAAAATGATGTAATTAAAGGAATAATACAGAGTTGTGCTGTTTAATCTGAAATGAGTTGATTTTGAATTCCACCAAACGTCAAGTAGTAATCATTGGTCTATTGTGAATTACTTGTTCATCTCTAATATTCCTGGTCAGTTTGCCAATGATAAGCAAAGGTGGTTAGAGGCAAGCTGGATACTCTAAAGAGGAAATGCATAATTCTTGGACCGTCAACTAAACGTGCAACAAAAATATTTTATTTTAAATTCAACATTTGATGATGACGGGGATTACTTCCCACCTGCAAGGAGACAATCTTATTTGGACCACTTTATCATGTGGTAGCTTTCCTTCATGTTGCCCTGAAAACACTTTGCTGTATTGTGTAATGGAGGAAGTTTAATCATGGGAATAGCATCAAAATGTGAATGAGCTAAGAAACTAAAGGACATTTCCACGTGGCTTGAGGAGCAATATTAGCTGTGTCTTTAGTTAGTTTTGCCAACTCTGGACAAAAATAAAATTGTTGCATCTAAGAAAAATCTATTTATCTCATTTTTCTTTTGGGTTACATAGCCATAAAAATAAAGAAAACAATTTTTTTTAAAGTGTGTTTCTCACAGGGTAAAGACTGGCAATATTTCTTTTATGACTCTAGTAATTTTCTCAGATTGTGAAACACAGTTGTTAGACAGTGGAGATTAATAAAATTATAGAATATGATGGAATAGGATTATAGGATGAGTTTCTCATCATGTGGTCACACTCACAGGGACAATCCCAGGGAAAATAACTACAGAAAATTTAAGATAAAAGGACTACTTTTCCCAGACCTCACCCAGATAAAATTTATTATGTTTAAATTACAGTGTACCCTATCTTATTGCTGCTAAGAAAAAAATAAAAAATAATAATAAAGAGCAAAACACAACCAAAATGTGTATCATTTACTTCAAATAACCCAGAGAAATTTCTCAATTTAACCAAATCAAACAAGAAACAGTCTCTTGAAGATTATGGATAGTATTGAAACTTTTCAGAAAAATAACCCAAAAGAGAAGGTTATATTTCAAATGCAAAATGTGATTTACTGCTCTCACAAGTTGCTACTCAATCATGCAAAATCTGGGATACAGAAGGAAAAATGTCTTGAGGAGGTTATAAACTTTTTTACTTTGATCCATTTTAAAAGAACAATTGGTCATGCTAAGTCATAAGATAGATGGTGGCATCCTATTCCCTGAAAAATTTGTAGTTGAAGGACTAGCAATTTCTTTATTTTCATAGAGTTCAGATCTAGACTTAAAGTACTGTTATGCCAAGCCTTCTGTGAACTCTCCTGTAAGAAAAAGCCCTATTTAACCTTGTTCAAGGGTTCTCTTTGTAGTCTAGTCCAATGTTCTTATACAATAGCCAAAGTCATGAAAATCCCAGGGATACAGCAGTAGGCAATTAGCGAAGTCTGAATCAGCAGTAGCCTGGCGAATACTATCAACTATCTTGGTGGGGGGTTAAAGAAGGGAAAGCCCACTTTAGTAGTATTTACCAATTTCCTTTCTAATCCTATTTCCTACCATTATTGATCTCAAACTACCAACCTGATGTCACGGACCATGGAGCTGGGAAGAGACACACAGTACCACATCCTCATATATTATGTCTATCATACAGATGCAATAGATGTAAATAATCTCAAGAACATAGGTAATAGCAAAATGTGTAAATTAGAAAGCGATGAGTTATAAGTATTTCTTACCCTGTTTTTGACATAATGCATTTAAGTGTAAATTAATTTAATTTAATTCTAATAATGGCTGTGTTTAACTACCAGCTTGAAAAATCCTAATCATTTATCAACTGGCTTTCATGAACTATCCTCAGCATGCTATAACACAGTACTGATTCTGACTGGTCTCCTGCCCCTGAGCTGCTGGTCTGGTGGATTTTCAATGTTAAAATGTATTCAGGTGGCTTTTCCCTGAACCCTTCTGTTAAAACCTTACGTTCTTAACCCTCATTGTTAAAAGAGAGGACCATTCCTCAGTCTTAGACTCTCCTTGGATAGACTAATAAAATCAATGGAACTACGCATCAGAAAATTGTACATATACTTACCAAGTTTTGCTTACAATTGCAGGGAGTTGTTACCAGTCCCCTCCCGACTCCACTAGCTATTTTTGAGTTGTCACACAAGTAATGAGAAGGGACTGACATACTCATTAGAGGATAATGTGTGGGGGGACTAAGGAAGCCTCATTAAGGGATACTGCTACGTGATCTGACAAAACCCATTTCCATTTGATCGATTTTTCAATGACCTTACTTAGAGATAAGAAACTATACTGATTAACCCATTTCCTAGAGCTGCCATCACAAAGTACTACAAACTGAGTGGCTTAAAACAATAGAAATTTATTGTCTCAAGTCATGAAGGCCAGAGGTCTGAAACCAAGGGGTGAATAGAACCATGCTTTCTCTGAGAATCTGGGTCTAATTCTTCCTTGCCTTTCCCTAGCTTCTGATGGTGATTGTTGAACCTTGGTATTCCTTAGCCTGTATCTGTATCACTCCAATCCCTGTCTCTGTTGTCACATGGCTTTCTTCCTGTGCAATAACGGTCCACCCTACACCAGTATGACCTCATCTTAACTAATTACATCTGCAAGGACTGTATATCCAGATAAGGTCACATTCTGAGGTGCTACGAGTTAGGAAGTCAACATATTTTGGGGGTGACACAATTCAACCCATAACTTATGTTAAAGTAGTAATTTAACAAGTTTTACAAGATAATGAGTGGTCCTGATTATGGCCTTTCTCCCCCCAAGTTTTTTCAGATCAATATCATTATTTCTCTCATTGTTTCGAAAAGGAGGATATTTTTATTCCCATTTAACAGAGGTAGAAGCTCTCTCACTGATAGAAGAAAATATTTGTGCAAAATCATCTCTTGTTCCAAAGAGGAGCTGAGAATTTTGTCAGACTTAAGGCCATGTTTGTTTTTAAAGTCCCAGTTCACCTTCTACTCCACAAAGCCCTCAGGCCTTACTCTCAGCCTATTCTGTGCATGTTTCATCAGCACAGATGACCTTTTTAAACAGGAGAAAGTGCTCAAATCTCCCATCAAATTAAGCGAAATATTCTACCTGAAAGTTCATTTAACTTCATGCACAAAGGAGTGCATTTTGCCTGATGCCTTCACAAATAGCTTTCATCTAGAGAAACAGCCACTGTTTCTCATCTACTTTTAAAAGCTTTTTGAGCTTATGTTGTTTTATAGTTAGGACCATGCTGTTTTTGAACACAAGAGATAAAAATCCAAAAAATGTTGCTCCAAAAAAAGAAAAACCTTCTTAAAATGGTTCAGTTAACCTGTAAGGCTTTTCCTACACCAGTTAGAATGCATTGGCAATACCAGACCTATTTGCCATTAGTCTCTTCACATTAAGCAGCTATTGAGTACCCACGAGGTGCAAAGTCTCAAAACTCACTTGACTTCAATTATTTAAAAAGCAAATGTCTGAAAAATTTATATCACTTTCCCTCCAGCCTCTTTTAGTTAACCATGCTAAAATCAGATATGAAATTTTTTTCTCAATTATACTATATTTATTAAGCTTAGTGTTTGTTTCCTAAACTGATTTAATTGTCAATCCAGTTTATCTCCAGACAGGTTTCCTTGGAAAAAACACACACAAATACTAATAGAAAATTTTACAGCTATTAGTTTCAGTAAAAGCTATCCTAAAAAAAGACAATACATACATTTGAGATATTCTTAAGCAAAGCGGGGATCGTTGCTGACTATCAGGGACTGACATGTGACAGACAGTCAAAGTTTCTCAAGAGTTTCATAAAACTTCCTCAAATGTTCCTCATAGGAATGATTGAATCTCAGTTATACTATTCTAGGTGTAATCCCCACCCCAAAGCAAGGATCTGTCGTATTGGGAGTCCTGACCCAGCTTGAGTGGAATGATTTGGGGGCCCAAGCTTAATGTCTAACAAAGAAGTTTATTTTATTTTTCAA
>NW_007733906.1:29837-34236 GCF_000696425.1 Galeopterus variegatus
AGTGGAATGATTTGGGGGCCCAAGCTTAATGTCTAACAAAGAAGTTTATTTTATTTTTCAATAGGTCTATTGGGAGAATGCTCCTTTTTACTCTGAATTCAAATTTGCCTCCATGCTACTTCCATAAATTAGAAACTCTGACCTCATATCTAGAGCTGCATAAACTGAGTTTGATTCTGTTTCCCACGTCAGCATGTACATCTCAGTTCAGTTGTGCTCTGTAGTTAGTTACTGGCTATCTTTCATATGCCATGAACTGCAGATGGTGAGGATGTAGACACCACAGAGAGAAAATCTCTTTCAACAATCTCACTCTAGCACAGCTTTGGCCAATAGAACTCTTTACAATGATGGAAAAATTCTGTATCTGCACTGTCCAGTATGCTAGTCACTAGCCACGTGTGGCCATTAAGCAAGTGAAATGAGGTAGACTAACTGAAAAACTCAATTTTTAATTTTACTTAATTTAAACCTAAATTGCCATCTGTGGTTAATGGCTACTGCATTGCAAGGTGCAGGTTTGGTAGAATAGACAGGTCCATACACTGGTAACATAATAACATGTACATGTATAGTTCCCAGCACAGAAGGGCTGAAGCTGGGAGATGAGGTTGTGGCTGATGTATAGAGTTGCTCTGATGAGGTGATGCCTGAGCTGTCTTTACATTGAAATTAGCCAGATGACAAAAGGGAGGAAGAATTCCAGAAAGAACATCATAAAGACACACAGGCACAAATGAAGCTATTGAAAATAAAAAAAACTGCAAATACTAGTTTGGGCACATAATCTGGTTGTGAGACACTGGGTATAAACTCCATTGTTCTCATGGTTTCCATAAAATTAGTTTTCAAGGTCCACTATATTCACATTGTGTTTCAGCCTGTAGAAAAAAATATGAGACTGTTTCTTTCTGTATTTGGGTACCATATCTGAAAATGTACATCATAAATTCAAATTGACCTTCATAACAGAAAAATGGCTCAAATAAGGTCTACATTTAATTAAAATTTTCTACAGATTCTCACCCTAACTGCCAATAAGTCAAGGCTCTTTTATTGTATATTAGCAAACGTAAGTTTCTTAACTGAGATGTGGGATTTTATGTGCCTATTACATTTCATCTATAAAATTTAAAACCAAATTTTAGCCTTCTAAGACCTTTTCAAATGTGGAATAAGTCTTCTTTGGACAAACTCTTCTACTCAGCTTTATGTTATTCACATATTTGAAAGCCCCAAAATCTGTCTACATCAGTGTTAAAGGACTAAATTTAAATTCGGATGGGAAGGGNATTCCAGAAAGAACATCATAAAGACACACAGGCACAAATGAAGCTATTGAAAATAAAAAAACTGCAAATACTAGTTTGGGCACATAATCTGGTTGTGAGACACTGGGTATAAACTCCATTGTTCTCATAGTTTCCATAAAATTAGTTTTCAAGGCCCACTATATTCACATTGTGTTTCAGCCTGTAGAAAAAAATATGAGACTGTTTCTTTCTGTATTTGGGTACCATATTTGAAAATGTACATCATAAATTCAAATTGACCTTCATAACAGAAAAATGGCTCAATTAAGGTCTACATTTAATTAAAATTTTCTACAGATTCTCACCCTAACTGCCAATAAGTCAAGGCTCTTTTATTGTATATTAGCAAACGTAAGATTCTGAACAGAGATGTGGGATTTTATGTGCCTATTACATTTCATCTATAAAATTTAAAACCAAATTTTAGCCTTCTAAGACCTTTTCATATGTGGAATAAGTCTTCTTTGGACAAACTCTTCTACTCAGCTTTATGTTATTCACATATTTGGAAGCCCCAAAATCTGTCTACATCAGTGTTAAAGGACTAAATTTAAATTCGGATGGGAAGGGATGAAGCCCTGTGGATTGCTGTCAGGGACAGATCCTAGGTGAAAATCAAAGATAGTCACCAGGACTAACCGATCCCCAGACTCCCGCTCCAGGTGCAGATGTGGTCTGTACTTTCCTCGTTTACTAAATGGACATGTTGTACATTTGGTTTAGTTCAGCACAACAAATACTTTCTTAGTACTTATGTTATGGTTTGGCTTTGTGCTTATTTGTTTGTTTTTTAACCAGGCACTATTCTAGGCATTGAGGATTCCAGAGTGTAAAGATGAGCTTTAGGTCTTCTTCTGAAGAACTTGACACAGGTATAAACAAAAAAATTGATAGCCCAATTAATAACTGAATGTTGGGTGTCTACATCAAAAGAGCTGTCTAACAAATTGTTCCTAGCTTGGTACACCAGAAGTCAAATTAGATTTCAACAGGGTGGGGACACACACACAGAAAAGAGAGGAGAGAAATGTTTCCAACTTCAGAGAGTGAAAACGAGAGAAAAGTGATCGTGTTTGAGAAGAGAAATAAATTAGAGTGTGGAGGGACTTATCTTTCCAAAGCATAAGGTCACTGGCAATATTTTGTTTTACATCCTAAATATTTGACTCCCAGGATATTTATTGGATTTTTATATGGTTTTCTTTGTAATCATAGTGATTGCATCATGAAATGACAGATACCAAGAAAAATAATGGATGATTTAGGATTAAAAAGTTCTGGAATTCAGAATACACTGTCAGTTAAGAATATTGCTTGCATACAATCTCTCAAAAATGTTTACCAAACATTACATTAAGTTGTGTTGATAAATGTATTCAAAAAACAATCACTGAAAAGACTGCCATTTCATTTCAAGAGCAACTATAATTCCCCTAAACCAGAATGGAAATCCCCAAAAGATTAACGTAGCTTTTCCTTAGACATGCAATTATGGGAAGAATTGTTATAATCATTATTTTAAACAACAATGTGACTAGAATGTAATTAGAAATAAGAGAGTCCAGCATGAACTGAACTTAACTTAATGGAAACAAAAGGTAAGAAACTTGTTTGTTTGTTTGTTTGTTTGTTTATTTTCAGTTACAGGTTTTTTTAAAATTTTCACTTTTTATAAAGTCAGCTTTATTGAGGTTTAATGGACATAAATTAAAATTTACCCTTTTTTGGTGTACAGTTCTATTAATTTTGACACACAAATTCAGTACTGTAATGGCCACCAGAAACAAGACACAGAATATTTCCCCATTACAAAAAGTTCTCTATGCCCCTTTGGGGTAAATACTCTCCCTTTACCCTCTGGCAATCTCTGATCTATTTTCTAGCCCTCTAGTTTGACCTTTTCTAGGATGTCATATTAATGAGACATAGCATGTAGCCTTTTGAGTCTGACTTCTTTCACTTAGCATAATGTTTTTAAGTTTTAACCATGTGGAATAGTTTGTTTCTTTTATAGTATTTCATGTATGCATGCACCATATATATCTTTTCCATTCACCAGTTTATGGGCATTTGTGTTGTTTTCAAGTTTGGTGATTATGAATAAAGGTGACCCAAACATTCCTTATAGGTCTTCGTGCAGACATATGCATTCATTTCTCTTGGGTAAATGTCTCTTGGTGTGAATGCTGGATTGTATGGTAAGTATATGTTTAACATTATGAGAAACAGCCCACCTACAATTTTGCACTCCTGCCAGCATTTATCTAGGAGTTCCAGTTGCTCTGACTCCTTGCTTATACCTGGAATTGTCAGTTAAATTTTATTTCAGTCATCCTAATACTTATATAGTTTCACGATATGTTTTAAATTTATGCATTTCTAATGACTAACGATGTTGGGCATCTTTTTTATGTGCTTATTTCCCATTCAACTCTTTTCTTTGATGAAATGTCAGTTCAAATCTTTGGTCTGTTTTTTATGGGGTTGGTTGTTTTAAAATTACTGTGTTGGTGGAGTTATTTGTATTTATATTCTTGATGCCAGTCCTTTATAAGATTGTTTTTTTCTTTTTATTTTAACTTCTCAATATACATGGTAGTGATTTTCGTGTCCCTTTACCGGTTTCTCTTTCCCCTCTCCCACCCTTCCGTCCCCTCCACTACATCATATCTGTTCACTTGTTCTAACAGGTTCAAGGAATTGTTGTGATTGTTGTATCTTCTTCCCCCACCCCCTTTGTTTGTTTGTTTGTTTCTTTTTCGCTCACACAAATAAGAGAGAACATGTGATATTTCTCTTTCTATGCCTGATTTGTTTCATTTAATATGATTTTCTCTAAGTCTATCCATGTTGTTGTGAATGGTAGTATTTCATTCTTTTTGAGAGCAGAATAATATTCCATTCTGTAGATATACCACATTTTCCTTATCTACTCACCTGATGCTGGTAATTTGGGCTGGTTCCAACTATTGGCTATTGTAAATAGTGCTGCGAAAAACATGGGAATACAGGTATCCCTTTGGCATGATAATTTCCATTTCTCTGGGTATATTCCCAGCAGTGGGATAGCTGGGTCATATGGTAGA
>NW_007733906.1:34886-49663 GCF_000696425.1 Galeopterus variegatus
GCTGGGTCATATGGTAGATCTATCTGCAATTGTTTGAGGAACCTCCATACCACTTTCCGTAAAGGCTGCATCATTTTACAGTCCCGGCAACAGTTATGAGAGTTCATTTTTTCTGCACAACTGCACCAGCATTTTCATTCTCAGTCTTTTGGATGTTAGCCATCCTAACTGAAGTGAGATGGTATCTCAAAGTGGTCTTGATTTGCATTTCCCAAATATTGAGTGATGTTGAGAATTTTTTCATGTGTCTGTTGGCCATTCATATATCTTCCTTTGAGAAATGCCTATTTAGCTCCTTTGCCCATTTTTTAAATGGGTCATTTATTTTTTTGCTGTAAAATTGTTTGAGTTCCTTATGTATTCTTTATATTAATCCTTTATCAGATGAATATTTTGCAAATATTTTCTCCCACTCTGTTGGTTGTCTTTTCACTCTATTGATTATTTCTTTTGCTGTGCAGAAACTTTTTAGTTTGATATAATCCCATTTGTTTACTTTTCCTTTGGTTGCCTGTGCTTTTAGGGTCATATTCATGAAGTCAATACCCATTCCTACTTCCTGAAGTGATTCCCCTATGTTTTCTTTAAGGGGTTTTATTATTTCAGGATGTACATTTAATTTTTTAATCCATTTGTAGTTGATTATGTTATATAGTGAAAGGTATGGGTCTAGTTTCATTCTCCAACATATGAATATCCAGTTTTCTCAGCACCATTTGTAGAAGAAGCAGTCTCTTCCCCAGTGTGTAGACTTAGTGCCTTTGTCAAAGATCAGATGGCTGTAGGTGTATGGGTTTATTTATGGGTTCTCTTCTTTATTCCATTGATCTGTATATCTATTTTATGCTAGTATCATGCTGTTTTGGTTAATATAGCTTTGTAGGATAGTTTAAAGTCAGGTAGTGTTATGCCTCCAGCTTTATTTTTTTTGCTCAGGATTGCTTTGGCTATGTGTGCTGGTCTTTTGTTATTCCACATAAATGTCTGGAAAGTTTTTTTTCCATTTCTGAGAAAACTGTCATTGGAATTTTGATGGGGATTGCATTGAATCTGTAGATAACTTTGGGTAATGTGGACATTTTCACACTGTTAATTCTTCCAATCCAAGAGCATGGGAAAGCTTTCCACCTTTTTGTGTCCTCTTTAATATCTCTCAACAGTGGTTTGTAGTTTTTTTCCTAGAGATTTTTCACTTCCTCAGTTAACTTTATTTCTAAGTATTTAATTTTTTTGGTGGCTACTGTAAATGGGCTAGCTTTCCCAATTTCTTTTTCTGCATGTTCAGTGTTGTAGTATACAAATGCAACTGATTTTTGTGTATTAATTTTGTATCCTTCAACTTTCCTGAAATCATTTATCAACTCTAACAGTTTTTGGTAGAGGTTTTAGGCTTTTTGATATATAGACTCATATCATCTGCAAACAGGGACAGTTTGACTTCATTTTTTTCCAATCTGGATGCCTTTTATTTTTCTCTTCTCTGATTGCTCTGGCTAATACTTCCAATACTATGTTGAATAGGAGTGGTGAGAGTGGGCATCCTTGTCTATTTCCCGTTCTTAAAGGAAAAGCTCTCAGCTGTTCCCCATTCAGGATGATATTGGCAGTGGGCTTATCATATAGGGCTTTAATTGTGTTGAGATACTTTACATCTATACCTAACTTGTAGAGAGTCTTTATCATGAACAAATGTTGAATTTTGTCAAATGCTTTTTAAGCATCTATAGAAATGATCATATGTTTTTTTTCCACTGCTTTTATTGATGTGGTGTATCACATTTACTGACTTGCATATGTTGAACCAACCTTGCATCCTTGGGATGAATTCCACTTGATCATGGTGTATAATTTTGTGTATGTGCTGCTGTATTCTGTTAGCTAGTATTTTATTGAGGATTTTTGCATCTGTATTCATCAAGGATATTGGCCTGTAGTTTTCTATTTTTGATGCATCTTTGTCTGGTTTACGTATCATGGTGATGTTTGCCTCATCGAATGAGTTTGGGAGAACGGCCTCTGTTTCAGTCTTTTTGAATAGTTTGCAGAGAATTGGTATCAATTCTTCTTTGAAGGTTTTGTCAAACTCTGCAGTGAACCCATCCATTCCTGGGCTTTTCTTTGTTGGGAGCCTTCTGGTAACAGATTCTATCTCTTTTATTGTTATTGTTCTGTTCAGTTTTCTATATCTTCTTGACTCAGTTTTGTTGGTTAGTATGTTTCCAGAAATTTGGCCATTTCCTCCATATTTTCAAATTTGTTGGCATATAGTTGTTTATAGTAGTATCTAATGATTTGTTGTATTTCTGAGGCATCAGTTGTAATATCACCTTTTTTCTTCTAATTTTTCTTATTTGGGTCTTCTCTCTTTTCTTAGTTACCTTTTAAAGATTTGCCAATCTCATTTATCTTTTCAAAAGATTTCAAAGATTTATCTTTTTGTTTCATTGATCTTTTGCATCATTTTTCTGATTCTATTTCATTTAGTTATGCTATGATCTGAATTATTTTTTTCCATCTGCTAACTTTGGGTTTGGATTGTTCTTGTTTTTCTAGTTCTTTAAGGTGAAGCATTAGGTTATTTATTTGCCATCTTTCCATTCTTCTGAAGTAAGCATTTAATGTGATAGATTTCCCCCTTAGTACTGCTTTTGCACTGTCTCACTGGTTTTGGTAGGATGCGTCATTATTTTCATTAGTTTCAAGACATTTTTTGATTTCATGTTTAAATTCTTCTTGGACTCATATGTCATTAAGTATAATGTTGTTTAATTTCCATGTGTTTATATGTTTCCAGAGTTTTGTTTGTTACTGATTTCTAATTTTAATCCATTGTGATCTGAAAAAATACATAAAATAATTCCAATAATGAGACTTGATTTGTGACCTAATATGTGGTCTATCCTGGACAATGTTCCATGTGCTGATGAGAAGAATGAATATTCTGAGGTTGTTGGATGGAATGTTCTGTAGATATCTGCCAAGTCCAATTGGTCTAAAGTGTTGTTTATATCTTGTGTTTCTCTATTGATTTTTTGCCTAGGTGATCTGTCCAATGTTGAGAGTGAGGTGTTCAGGTCCCCTACTATTATGGTGTTAGTGTCTATCTCATTCTTTAGATTTAATAGTGTTTGCTTTATAAATCTGGCTGCTCTGATGTTGGGTACATATATATTTATGATTGTTATGTCTTCTTGATGGATTGATCATTTTATCATTATACAGTGGCTTTCTCTATCTTTTTAAATGTTTTTTGGTTAAAGTCTATTTTTTCTGATATAAGAATAGCTACATGCACCTTGTTTTTCATTTCTCTTTGCATGGTATATCTTTTTCCATCCTTTCACTCTTAGTCTATATGTGTCTTTTTGGGAGAGGTGAGTTTCTTGAAGGCAGCATATTGTTGGATCCATCTTTTTAATCCAGTAAGTCAGTCTGTGTCTTTTGAATAGGGGATTTAATTCTCTTACATTTAGAGTTATTATTGAAAGGTGTTGATTTACTCCTAGCATTTTACTGATTTTTGCTTTGATGTCTTAAGTATCTTTTGCTCCTTTCTTTCTGATTTTGTTTGTCTTCTGTGTTTGTTGGTTTCTTGGGGTGGTAGATAAACTAGTTTTTCTCTTTATTGTTAGTGATGGTTGTTTTTCAGGTATCAAGCCCAGTACTACCTTGAGATTTTCTTGTAAGGCTGGACATGTGGTAGTAAACTCCCACAGTTTTTGTTTGTCTGAGAAATATACTATGTGTTCTACACTTCGGAAGGATAGCCTTGCTGGATAAAATATTCTTGGCTGGCAATTTTTGTCCTGTTGTGTTTTGAATATATCATCCCATTCTTTTCTGGCTTTTAGGGTTTCTGATGAAAAGTCTGATGTTAGTCTGATTGGGGATCACTTATTGGTGACTTGCCACTTCTCTCACAGCTTTTAAGATTCTTTCTTTGTCTTTAAGTTTTGCCTGTTTAACTATAACATGTCTTGGAGAGGACCCTTTTGTGTTCAATATGTTTGGGGGTCTTTGGGCCTCCTGAATCTGAAGATCTGTGACTTTCCCTATACCTTGGACGTTTTCTGCTATTATTTTGTTGAATATATTTCCTTTTTCCTCCCCTTCTGGAATACCCATGATTTGGTTATTTGAGTGCTTAAGGTTGTCTGTTGTCTCTCTTAGATTTTCTTCCATTTTTTTGATTCTTTTTTTCTTTTTTCTGGTCTGCCTGTGTTAATTCAAACAGCCAGTCTTCAAGGTCAGAAATTCTCTCTTCTGCTTGTTCTAGCCTGCTGGTTAGACTCTCTGTTGTGTTTTTTTTATTTCATTGAATGAATCCTTCAGCTCTGCAATCTCTGCTACATTCTTTTTCAGGGCATCAATTTCTTTGTACATTTTTTCTTTCAGGTCCTGTATATTTTTTCTCATTTCATAGTGTTGTCTAACTGAGTTTTCTTGTATCTGATTTAGTTCCCTTAGAATCGTTTCTCAAAATTCCTTATTAGTCATTTCAAGGACTTTCTGTTCTATAGGATCTAGAGCTTGGGAGTTATGGTTTCCCTTTGGTGGTGATGTACTTTCTTGATTTTTCATATTTCTGCTATCTTTCCTTTGGTGTTTAGTCATTGTGGCAGGGGTTATCACAGTCCATTCATTCCACCCTGGTGTCTGGCCTGGATTCTGAAGGGACTGCCAATTCTGTGTGGCAGGGACTGGCCTGGGCTGGGTGTCCCATGGTTCCTGCCTGTTCTGGCACAGCTGACTCAGGGTGTGTGTGCCTGGTGGCTCTTGAGTCTCTCTGGGTGGCATGGACTGGCCTGGGCTGGGGGGTCCCATGGCACCTGTCTGATATGGTGTTGCTGACCCAGGGTGTATGGGCCCAGCAGCTCTTGGGCCTCTCTTGCCGGTGGGGACTGACCTTGGCTGGAGGTCCCACAGCACCTGCTTGTTCCAGTGCAGCTGACTCAGGTTGTGTGGGCTTGGTGGCTCTCGGGCCTCTCTAGGCAGTGATAACTAACCTTGGCTGGAAGTCCCCCAGTTCCTCCCTGATCCAGCACAGCTGACTTGGGGCACGTAGGCCCTGTGGCTCTCAGGCCTCTCTGGATGGCGGGCACTGGCCTGGGCTGGTGGTCCCATTGTGCTTGTCTGTCCTGGCATGGCTGACCCAGGGCATGTGGGCCCAGTGGCTCTCGGGCCTCTCTAGGCAGTGGGGACTGACCTGGGCTAGAGGTCCTGTGGATCCTGCCTGTTCTGACTTGGGGGGTAAGAAACTTTTTAAAGGCCGTGGTGTGTTAGAGGCAGGGCCCTGAAGGGCAAAGAGGAGTTTGCTCCATGTGAGTAGGCTATGGTGTGGGTTTTCTAACTGGCACCTTTCCAAGTTAGGCTCCTCTCCTGTCAGAGACTGAGAGACAGGTACCTTATCTTCAGATGTTCACTGGAATTTACAATAGTAAAGTCTTTTGGCACCTTTGGTCTTTCCCTGGTGGGAACTTAAGGAGGTTAGAGTAATCATCCTAGTGCCATGGCCTTGAGCTGTTAGAAACTATGCTAGTGTATAAGTATGTTAGTGGACTTAGTAGTTTGGATGGCATTGTTATGTGCCAAAAGTTCTTCTGCAGTTCTCAGTGGAAGGAATGTGGCAGCATAAGAGGTACAACATGGCTTAAAAAGTGGATGCAGACTCACTAGAAGGTGATCAGAGTCTGTTAAGAAGGCATTTGGACCTCTTGGACAGGGAATCTAGGCTCTGCCAGTCCAGGTCTTCTTCTGACCATTACAAGGCAGTAAGAAGAAGGAATGGGAGACATATGGTGCAGGAAATATTAGCTGAACAACAAAAGCACTGTATCAGGGGCCTTGCAAAAATATTTCTTCTTAGCAATTCATGCAAAGTAGATATTGTATTTAACATTGGAAACAGACCTGCATCAAAGTTAAGTTACTTCTCAAGATTATGCTGCTAATAGGTAGTTCAGCTGGGATAAAAGTCAGGTCCAAGTTTTCTACTTCTAGCTGCTGACTTTAAATTTTCTTTCTTCACCTTTGATCAAGGAAGAGCCCATTCATGTTCCACAGAACACTAAAAAATTTTCTATTGTGTAATCACTTAATGTAATTCTGGGTCCTCATTAAATGCTGAGCAACCAATTGCTGACAAAAGAGATGTTGTTTTCTTAAATAATATTTTGATAGATAGCTAATTAAATTCAATTAGTTTAGGTGCTACTTAAAAGCCACTTTGCTTAGGTATAGGGGAGTGTAATGTCTCAAAATGTTATTAATCCCTTTAAAATGAAATTGAGACCATGTCTGGTAGAGAAATAAGTATTTGCTATGGGAATATTATTATTAGTTGTTGGTATTACTTTTAACAAATAAATGACAAACTGTGAGACAGAAAAAAATCTCAGAACATCTTTAACCATATTCTCACTCTCAAAGAAGAAACCTAATTGCCTATGAATGTCCAAAAACCTTAAAACACCATGGGATAATGAGGTTTGTCAGATTTATTTGCAATGAGAAATTTGATCCACTATTAGCTCTCTCTAAATAAATTTGGCCACAATAGGCTACCAGAAGTATTTTGGTTCTTAAATTATAGAATACTCAAAAATGTTTTTAATTAAGACATTTAACTGAATTATCTTTCCAACTAATTTTAATTTTCATTTTATAAAGAAAAACTATATCTACTCCCAATTTTATACTACTAATTGCCATTAAGGTTGTGTTTACTGACCCATTGAATTTTGAGAATCATGAGTTCATGCTCCATTAGAAACCTAAGCACAGAATACAGTTGTAGTATGCATAGTATTCTTCAGTATTTACGATGCATGATTTTTTCCTTCCTCATTTAAAAAATATATAAAAATCGTACATTCTATTTTCAAGAGAAAGCAAGTAATTGGAATCAAAATTGCATCTTTCCCTTCCCACTTTCCTCACATTCCTAAATCCAAGGAAATTTTGAGAAAGATTTGCAAAGAGTTTATTATTTTATTTTATTCACATCTGTCAAAGATGGTCTTTAAAAAAGAATATTCTGTCAATAAATTCAAGTGGTAAGGAGAGAAAGCAATGAAACTCAAAGGATCTAGATGGTTGCTCTTTATAGAAAATCTGATGTGCAATGTTAACTTTAGCATTTTGCAAGAGATTTAAGCAATATAACTATTCTTGATACATACTGGCTATACTTACATAGGTCAAGATTTATTTTTTGTTAACATAACTGAATAGCTTCATCAATGTGAGCAATTGTCAATTTGGCTATCTCTGCGAGATACATGTTTCATGTTGCAATCCCTCATCATTCAAGGCAAAATAAGCTCTGGTCTTTTAAAACTTGCCCTGATTTAAGGAAAATTCCTCATTTCATCGTAATCCAAACATGATAGACAGAGTGAGAAGAATGTCCCTCAGATAGGTAGCATGGAAAAACCATAAGAAATTCTCAGAACTCATAAAAATGGGAACTACCTGTTATTTACTTCTGCAAGGTAGAGGTTTTTATTCTGTTGCTGAAACAGCAGAAATATGTACCCAGGAAAATGGCACTGTATGTCCTCAATCCTTATTATTTCCTGGGCATCCTAAGAACCCACCTAATCCATCTTTTTATCTCTGTCCAAATCTAAACTTGAATCACATCAGATCAACAACTCTATACCCCTTGGTACCACCCATTTTCTTTGACAATTCAGTCACTTACATTAAAGACTCATGGCTACATGAGGCAGTGATAGAACTCCCAGTTCTCATTTAAATTTTCATGGTAAGGAACATTATATTAATATTAGAGGTGGTCAGTGTTGTTGTGAGAGAGAATATTGTCAGTCTATTTTATACAGGAGAATATGCTAGCATTACAGTGTGCTCCTCTGATCCTTCCTTCCACTGCTAAGCACATTTGCCATATGTTCTTATACACTGGAGTTAGACCCTGCTTAAAAATCCCTTAAAAACCCAGCAAAGAACTTTTTACGTACTTTCTGCATATGACTATCCCATCAAGCCTAGCAGCTACTCTTCAAAGTTTATGAATCACAATAGATGTCACAAAATAATCCTTTGTTGTTGTTGTTGTTAGAGGTATTTTCTAATTTTAGCTTTATTTATCTTACCTTTATAGACAGTGAAACAATCATTTCAGAAAAAAAAGACGATCCCCAGGTTCCATCCTCTATCAAGAGACTGCACCATGCCAAGCATGGTAATTAACTCATTCTACATGAAATGTCCTAAATTAAGTCATCAGAGACAGGGTCCAAGAGAGTTGTGTACCCTGAGTTGTATTGATGGATGATGAGTTTGCACAATTGTCTTCAGTAGCAGCTCTTTGCCTCTTGAGAATTAGTGGCTTAAGGAAGTGGTTTCTGGTGTCTTTTCAGAAAAGATAAAATCAATCTCTGTCTATAGAGGCAGAGGCACTAGAGAAACAAATTAACCATAGAAATACAGAGTTGGAAGGAACCTTAGTGGTCACTTACTTAAACATCCTATCATATGCATACATCCTGTCTATCTCCCCAAAAGAGTTCATCCACAACCTGCTTGAACAAGTCCAGGAGCAGAGACAATCCATTCTATTTTTAGATGAGCTAGTTGGAAATTCTCATTTACAACGAGCTGTAATCTGCCTTCAGTTTCAACACATTGCATTTAATTCTGTTTATCAAATTACCAGCATTTGGGGGGACCTTCTGTGCGTCCAACCCTGTACTGGGAATCATGGTGGTACTTGGGCACATATGGAATTCTCATTTACAACGAGCTGTAATCTGCCTTCAGTTTCAACACATTGCATTTAATTCTGTTCATCAAATTACCAGCATTTGGGGGGACCTCCTGTGCGTCCAACCCTGTACTGGGAATCATGGTGGTACTTGGGCACATATGGAACATGTGCTCTTCTTCTTCCATGGGGTTGGGGAGCAAAGGAAGCAGAGACTGAGTGTCATGCTTCCACCACCCACATGAGAGCAGGCAGGGGGGGCACTTAGGCAAATCACTGGGCTTCGAGAACCTAGAGACTATAACAATAACACATCATGAGGCTGTTTTTAAGGATTAAACTTACATACAAAATTGCTTAGTAAATTGTGAGAGCTACACAAATACAAATGCTGTTTTTCACAGCATCCTATGCAGATTTCTATGGTAAAACATCCCGCCTTGTGCTATAATAATTGATTTATTTAGTTGCTACCTATAGAAGAAATGGTAATATATTGTCCTTTTTGTATTGAATACTTACTACAGTTTCTGGCACACCATTAAGTGTCCTGTAAACGTCTGTTGAATTAATCCAAACGAACACTAATCTAGGATTCTCACAAATGGTGATATTACTGAATAGCATAGGTAGTTTAGAAGCAGGAGTGCTTTACTATAAAGATAAATAATGATTTCAACTTATATGTGATCAGTTTAAGTATTAAGTATGCTGCGGTACTGATCTAGAGAATAAGTAAGAGAAAAGAAGTAAATATGAAGTTTTGGTAGTTTTCACCAAGAGGGGATGGTTGAAATCAGGAAGAGAGAAAAACTTAAGAGACATCACTTTAGAGAGAAAAGAGCAGAAGCTTAAGAGCTGAGGCAATACTAGGGAAGGAGATTGGCAGAAGAAACCACCTTGAGAGAGAGCCAGAAGCTGTAGCTTTACTCTACTGAATCTGTTATTGGTCACACTTTTTTACTCTCCTAAAATGCCCTTCAACCTACCAATAAGTATGTGGTAACAACTATTCTGTGTCCAACATAACTTGGCATTTTAAAATATACAAGAGAAAAATTAAATAACATCCATACTTTTCAGAAGTTTGCATAGACAAATAATAAATAACACTTAACTTAATACAAGAAACAAAGAACTTAGGAAATCAGAATAGCCAAGATACATGATTGTGCTGCTATATGCCACAAGCTCTAGAATTGCAACAGATGCAACAGAACAGTGTGGTTCTAACAAACT
Source organism: Galeopterus variegatus (assembly GCF_000696425.1). Lineage (NCBI taxonomy): Eukaryota > Metazoa > Chordata > Mammalia > Dermoptera > Cynocephalidae > Galeopterus > Galeopterus variegatus. The sequence continues at coordinate 44,854 of NW_007733906.1, forward strand.
GAGAAAGTTTTATGTGTGAGATAGGTCTACAATTGAGCCAGGCATAGATGTTTTGACATATAAATTTCACCTTCACCAATGTAAATCCTTAGGCTTGAATTATGTTTTCTTCACATACTAGCAGTGTGATCTTGGTCAATTTACTTAACCTGTCTGAATATGAATGAGTTCATCATAGGGTAAATAATACCTGCCAAAGAGTTGTTATAAGAGTTAAATAAATTAATATGTGATTCATATAATCATATCACTATATATTTGATTACACTATACCAAGAATTAGGATCTCTGGGTTTTACTCTGGTCTTGACCACTAACTTGCTGTGAAATATCACACTCAAATATATAGTGATGTGATTTTTACTTGACCACTAACTTGCTTAGAATATCACAATCAAATGTATAGTGATGTGGTTTATACTTAACTATTCTCCTATTGGTTTGAAATAGTTATTTTGCCATTAATCAGGCATACTGTAGTTTGTTTCATGTTTATTCAGTGTGAATTTCTATAGGAATTTTTTCTTATACAGAATTGACCACAGATAAGCTATTTTTCCAAGTATGGCCTGTCAAATATCAATACGTGCATGGATAGATAAGATAGAAACTGGGTATTGCATATCAGTGGGAGAATATAAACAATGATGTTTTTATTTAAGAAGATACTCGTTTTTATTATTTTTGCAATTTTGGCACAAGAGGAGTTTTTTGGCACTGTTTTTTTATTTAGCACATTAGAGAATAAGCAAGTATTGAGAAAATATCACTGCACTAGGAATTAGGATCTCTGGGTTTTACTCTGGTCTTGACCACTAACTTGCTGTGAAATCTTTAACAAATAAGTTAACATCTCAGCTTTAATTTTCTCACTATAAAATGAGAGACTGTGGTTTCTTTCCCTTTTACCCAGAAGACATGCGTTGTGGATCCAATGATGATTTGATATTTTGAAGTGGTAAGTATTAACCAAAGTTTAGGCAGTATCTTTTTATGTCTCAGATGCTGTGTGATCATAAACAGGTGGCTGCAGACCTCTGTCTCCACCTGTAGGGAGAGTGGGAATGTGGGCACTGGAGCTGTGACCATAGTCCACATCTCAGGTCCCTACATGGCTTTGATCCTCTGAAATTGTTTTATTTCAATCTAGTCATAGTAGCAGTCATAGAAGTAGTTTCATCATGTAACTTATTAATTTATGGAGAATTCAAACCATGTCATGATAGGTTTTATCATTCCTATTATTTAAAAGAAAGCTGACTTGCCAGAAATGGCAGAGGAGATGATGTGTTGGTGTGTGAGTACATGTATATGTTCCCAAAGTTCATCTCTGATCTATATTTATTCTAATTTCAAGAAAAGAGAAGGAGTCAAGCTAGAATATCTTTACAATGTTCACTAACTAACTTCCAAAATCACAGCTGGGAAACAGTCTCATAAGATGTATTTTTTATTAAATAAAATTATGGTCAAAACTCTGAAGATTAAGACAATACAGTCACACATGCCACATAAGGACATTTCTTTCAAAGATGGACCTCATACATGATGATGGTCACCTAAGATTATAATGACTGTCCATATAGCTTAAGTGTGTGTTGGGCTATACCACCTAGGTTTACACTCTATGATCTTTTGACAACAACTAAATAGCTTAATGATGCATTTCCGTACATGTTTTTGTGTGTGTACACATAAATATGCATTTATATATATGAATTTTTGGTGAGCAACTTTTTATTACTGTGATTATTTTTAATTGACACATAATAATTGTACAAATTGATGGGGTACAATGTGATATTTTGTTACATGTATGCAATATGTAATAATCCAATCAGAGTAATTAGCATATCAATCATCTCCAACATTTATCATTTATTTGTGTTGGGACCATTCAAAATCCTCTCTTCTAGATATCTGAAAAAATACAACAAACTTAAACAATGTATATTTTAATCAAAACCATAATTCTTTTTGGGGGGGGGAATTGTATGAATTAAATTCTTATCTCTCTCAGCCCACTGTAATTAAAGGAAAATACTTATAAGGATTTAGAATCACATTATTTTAAGAAATTCCAGATAGAATGAATGTTATGTGTCTCTTTAAAAAATCCATTTTCTAGGTAACCAAAGCTATAACATCCTAGTAGGTGATAAAGAAATGCCTGCTTGAATTTTTCAAAATAGTTATGTGAAAAAAACCTGTAGTGTTTTGTCCTTTACAAGTTCATTCAAAGCCAACAGTAAACACTGCATTGCTGTGAAAATGGAGCGTGGCTCATGTGAGTGCAGTTTTTTTCAACCAAGGCTACGTTAAGAACATATATAAATGTTACTGGAAATTTCTTCATATGCAATTCACATTCTTTCTCCTTCTTAATAGAAAGATTAATTTTTTATTTGCACAATACATAAACAAGAGTAAAAAAATATAAGCTAATAGAAACATAAACATTTGAGTACAAAATGCTTTATCATCTACTATGTTTATATCACCGTATTTCTTAAACAATGGACTCTTCATTTATTATAGGTTTTACAACCTGAATGTACAATAATAGAGAATCAAATAAGAACTGTATTAAGGTACATAATTGAGAAGTTTTTCATTTTTTGAATCTGTGAATTTTTCTCACAGAATATATCTCTTTGATATGATTTTAGTTATGCTACAGAGGACCAATCTTTTCATAAATAGAATAAAAAAATCTGTCAATCATCTGAATGTTTCAGTATTTAATAAATAGTCTTGCAGCACATGAACTTTCTGTTTTATCTTTCTTAAATAATTGTATAAAGTTCTTTGATATGATTTTAGTTATGCTACAGAGGACCAATCTTTTCATAAATAGAATAAAAAAAAAATCTGTCAATCATCTGAATGTTTCAGTATTTAATAAATAGTCTTGCAGCACATGAACTTTCTGTTTTATCTTTCTTTAATAATTGTATAAACTTTCTGTTTTATCTTTCTTAAATAATTGTATAAAGTAAGATGAAATATTGATTTTCTTTTTTTTTACAGAAACAACCAGAAATTTAAAACATGCCTAACATTATATAAACCTCCAGAGTTTCACAATTTGGTAAGCTAATTTTAGTCAGAATATGCATTCATTATACAGTGCTCAGATTCTAATTGTTCACATACTATATTCTGTAATGTCTAAGAAAACTCAGATTATTTTTGGAAGGAGGTGGAATATAAATAAATAAAACCTTAAGCACAATATTCATTAACAAGTAAACACTAAAAAACAAATTATCTAAATTGCTCTACTGACTTAAAAGGCTGTAAACATTGGCAGCTTTGCTGGTTAAATAGCTTGAGCTTCTTGCTAGGCAATATTGACAAGAAGGGAAAACTATTATATCAGTAGAAGGAAATGCGCTAGGTTAAGTATATGAAATGAACTTCTTGAGACAGTTTGGAAATATTTTTCTTCTTAAGTTAGTTGAAACAAAATGTGGTAAGTCAGGGAATTCGGGAGCGACACTGGAAATAATAGGGAAGTCAATGAGGATTACCTGGTGTTTTGATGCTCGTGATCCCATGAATGTTGTAAGGTACATACACAGGTGGAGTCAACCAACTATACTAGAGGAATCTGTTGGTTCTGAGCCATTTGGACCCCCTTGCCCATTTCCTCAAGGTATGCACTCTACTTTGCTTTATATTAATGGTGTCATAATGACAAAACCAATGTGGAAATGGAGAAGACAAAAAAATGTTTTCCTAAGTTCTACCTTGGGGGACGGTTAAGGTAGAGTTTGACAATAGTTGGGTAGTCAACAAATGATGAAGTCACAAGGTGGTGGCCTTAGGTGGTAAAACAATTTGATTGCCCTATGCCTGCAAGATAAAGAATTTCTTGGAAACTCTACAGTGTTTGCAATTTACTCATGTTTGTTCTTATTGGTAGCCATTGTGCATGAACAGACGCAGAAGCACTGAGAACCATAGCTCTTTGTCCTGGCGGAAACCTTGATTGCTTTTACTGCTTCTTATCCAGAGTGTGAGTATAAATAGGAAGGGGAGTGAACAGTTCTTGGGTTTTGTTTTTGCCTTGAAAGTATTGCTTCTGTTGCAAACTAGCAGACTTCGGATTTTCTTTTACCTCCTTCCAAAAAATCTTACTGTAATTAGAATAGATAAATCAAAACACAATAAATTCATAATAGCTCTAAAAAAGATGGGTTGAGGGAATTACTAGGCTTCAGCAAAGCAGCTTTTATTGTTGCTGTTGCTTTGGATAGGTATCTGGAAGAGAGAAAACAGATGAGATAACGACAAAGAACCAGAGTTGCAAAGTAAATATAGAAAATGGAGCAGGAAAATTAGGTAAGCCTGTTTAAGGAATACCTGTGCCATTTACGAGCCACAACTGGCTGGTACTCGCTGAAGGATCATTACCAGTGAGATTTCCTGTAATTTCTAAAATTATAAAACAACTCTCTAAAAAAACTTAATGATTTTCATAGGTAGGAATGAGGCCTAATATCTTTTCATTCTGTAGAATTGCCAACATATCTTTCTGCTATCCCTCCTAGTGAAACTGGCCAGGTCACCAACCCACTTGGTCAACCCTAATTCAAAGTGAAGAAACATTTGAGGATGAAATGTTATATAGTCACAGAGACTTACATTACTCAACATACTATTTCTTTCATAAATATGATGAACTATCAATGACTGCCAAACATATTGTAAACGCTAACAACATAACCCAAAGGAACCAAGGTGAGCCAATAGAACAGCCAACTCTAAGAGGCATTGAGGTAATGCAAGGAATGGAAAAGAATTT
>NW_007733906.1:49939-60319 GCF_000696425.1 Galeopterus variegatus
TTTCTAAAATTATAAAACAACTCTCTAAAAAAACTTAATGATTTTCATAGGTAGGAATGAGGCCTAATATCTTTTCATTCTGTAGAATTGCCAACATATCTTTCTGCTATCCCTCCTAGTGAAACTGGCCAGGTCACCAACCCACTTGGTCAACCCTAATTCAAAGTGAAGAAACATTTGAGGATGAAATGTTATATAGTCACAGAGACTTACATTACTCAACATACTATTTCTTTCATAAATATGATGAACTATCAATGACTGCCAAACATATTGTAAACGCTAACAACATAACCCAAAGGAACCAAGGTGAGCCAATAGAACAGCCAACTCTAAGAGGCATTGAGGTAATGCAAGGAATGGAAAAGAATTTGCAACACTTCCTTTACTGATTTGAGAAACTGCAATATCTATAAAACCAGAACAGGGTGCTAATGGGGAATTTGAGAAGAAAGGGTTTTTGATGCTTAAAAAGCAATTTTTAAGAAATTAGGGGAAAAGTTGAAGAAGTTGAAGAATCTCATTTATTTTGCACTGGATGAAAAGATAAATAAATGGAAACTATAAGATAAAGATTAACAGATATAAAAAATTAACCCCAAATGCCAACATTTATCTAATAAGAGTTTCATGAAGAGAAGACATGGAAAATAAAAAGACTGAAAAAAAAATCAAAGAAAAAAACCCCCCAAAAACCTAGAACTGAAAAATTGATAGCACTCTTCAAAATAAAGTGATTGTTATATGGTTTAGTGGCTAGCAAGACTCACACCTCTTCATAATTCAATGAAATGTCAAGTCTTCCCAAATTCGTAGAATATCCTAAAAGCTTTCACAAAGGAAAAGCTTCCTGTCTACAACAGAATGAGAACCAAACTTGCGTTATATTTCTCATCAGCAATGCTGAATGTCATAAAACAATAAAGCAATGTCTTCAAAATTGTGAGGGAAAATAATTTTGAACTTTGAAATTTACTTTCAGCTGTATTACTAATTAAATATGAGGGCAAAATAATTACATTTGACATTTACAGGAACTCAAAAATTTAACTTTCCAAATACCTTTCTGAAGCATTGCTTATGGATGCCAAAGAAGGAAGACAAAAAGAAAAAAAAAAGGAAACCCAAGCATGACAGAGACCAAAACATAACACATATAACCAAACAAGAATGGACTAGAAGTAAAAGGGATAAACGATCCTGCAATGACAACTGTGTGGCAGAACTGAAAGATCATCAACACAAAGTACAGCAGTGATCCAGATAGCTTCAAGGAAAAATAATATCTTTAAGAAAAATGCCTTTTCACTTTAATAATAGTATGTGATTAAGAAATGTGTGATCTTAGTGATAAGGCAAAGGCATGTTATTATTTTTTAAACTATAAAATATTACTAAATTTCAGGAAAAGCAGAATTAAAAGTCTTAGTCAAATTGTAAAGCAAAATAAGATAACTTTTGGTGGCTAAAAGTAGAGAATCCATTTGACATTCATGCTTCAGAAGCACATGCTTGGGGCAAAGAATTACATTTCTTTTCTGTGGATTCAATTATTCTATTGGCTCTGCTTAGAATAATAACTAGATGACATCCTATAGTAATGTGTACATTACTGTATCGGTTTTAAATTTTATAACTAATCTGTAATTATGATTGACAAAGAGCATGTATAAATAAAAAATACATGTACATTGATAGAAGAAATCACAAAGCTGAAGAAGGCTGAAGCAAATGGGCAAACATGCTTAATTACAACAGGTTTCTAAAAATAATTTTTGACACTAACCCAATAACTTACTTTTTAAAAGCTTTTACTATAATAGAAGAGGTCTTGAAAAAGTTCATGGAAAATGCATGTTACGCAAAAACTATGCACGGATTTCAAATATTTTTTGCACAAAAGTAAACTCATTACATGTCTGAACAACATCTAGTTTAAGGCACTAAAAAGGATAAGATGTCAATTTGAAAAGAGCCCCTATTGGAACAACATGAATTCTAGTAAAATTGAAGCAAAAACAAACATCAAGTTTATAGTGAAACTTGGGTGGAAGAAGGATGAAATCATTGACGCTTTATGAAAGTTTTGGGGGACAATGCCCCAAATAGATCAGCAGTTTACAAATGAATAACTTGTTTTGAGAAAGGGTGAGACAATGTTGAAGATGAAGCCCACATCTTTAGGCCATCTCCATCAATCTGCAAAAAAAAAAAGTCTTTTTCATGCCCTATGTGAAGAGGACCGCAGAGTAACAGCAGAAACAATAGCCAATACCACAGACATTTCAATTGGTTCAGCTTATATAATTCTGCCTGATAAATTACTATATTTGAATAAACAAATTACTATATTTGAATAAACTATAATTGAATAAACAATTTTGGGTGTCAAAGCTCATGCCTTGATCAGTTGCAACAAGAACAGAGCTTCCAATGGAAAATTTAAACTAGTGGGGTGAAGACCCTGAAGCATTTCTCTGAAGAACTGTAACAGGAGACGAAACAAAGACCTTACTAGTACAATTCTGAAGACAAAGCTCAATCAAAGCCATGGCTAGGAAGAAGTGCAAGTGGTGCAGCCAAAGCAAAAGCTTAAGAACAAAGCTCATGGCAACAGTTTTTTAGAACGTTCAAGGCATTGATGCTTGCTGACTTTCTGGAGGGCCAAAAATGATAAAAATTCTGCTTATTTGAGAGTGTTTGGAGAAAGTCAGCCAGCGCTTTGGTAAAAATCACCACAAGAAGCTTCATCAGAGAGTCCTTCAACACAACAATGCTTCTGCGCAATTACTGTCAAGAGTAATTTTACAAGAGTTTCAATGGTAAATCATTAAGCATCCACCTTACAGTTCTGATTTGGCTCCTTCTGACTTCTTTTCATTTCCTAATCTCAAAAAATCTTTAAAGGACACCCATTATTCTTCAATTAATAATGTTAAAAAGACTGCATTGACATGGTTAAATTCCCAGCACCCTCAGTTTTTTAAAAAAGGACTAAATGGCTGGTATCATTGCTTATAAAAGTGTCTTGAACTTTATGAAGTTTATGTTTATATATTTACTTTTTAAAATTTTTTAATTCCATTTTTCTACGAGCTTTTCAAGGTCCTCTCACATACCTTTTACATACATTATTTTTTCTTTATCAGAACTAAGTTCTCAACTTGTTTTTCTAGGAATGAACCAAACATCTAACAAATACTGAAAAAAAATCAACTTGTTGTTTTATTAAAGTGAATACCAAACACGGCTAAATACTCAGGTTTGAAAACCTGAGTCCTCCCAGTCTTCAGAGAGACTTTCACAGTACTCAAAGGGAAAAAAAAATTGTCCAGAGAGAAAAATTCTATTTCTACAAAACTTATATTTATAAAACTATAAAATGACAGCTCAAATTAGTGTTTTAATTTTCTATACTTTATTGAAATATGTTATTTATATTTATAGACATTTGAGATATTATATTTATAGACACTGCCACACACAATTGCATACACACAAACATTTGAGTATTTGTGTATTTGCTTCAAAGTGTGAAAATATTTCAATGCAAGGACTTCCTGAAATAGTAAACATTTTGACTGGAAAAATTGTCTTTGCTTAGCAGGACTAACTCAGCTCACAGCCATATGAAAAAAAAAAAAAAAAAAAAAAAAAAAAAAAAAAAAAAAAAAAAAAAAAAAAAAAAAAGTATCTAGTGATAAATCTGGTATGAAACAGACTTGAAACCTGATATTAAAAAGTTCTTTTTATTAAAAACTAATACATTTAAATGTTTACCATGTTCCCAGCTGATACATATCTTATTTATTCTTCCTTGTAATGTGTGAATGCTGCACCATGCCCTATTTTGTCTTCTGCCTCAATTAAAATGTAAATTTCTGCAGCCCATCTCTATAATTCCAAACTGCTCTAGGCAGGGGAATTTAAACTGCTTTTAATAAAACCAACTACAGATGCTGAAATAAGATTTCTTCCCAAGTCTTTGAAATCTATATGTGTAATGGTATGCTGGCTCTTCTGTAGTTACGTCTCGGCTACAAACATTCATATAAAAGAAAAAGAAGATGATCAGTGCATTTTAATATCACCGCATATGCAAACCCATATCTAGGGACTGACCATCCTCACCTTTTTGACAGTTTATAGTAATCAATTCTTTTTTTTTTATAAAAGATAAATGTTGGTCACATTTAGAATTTACAGCCTCAAAATGCCACTGCCCATTTTGCCAGATAGGATAACAGTTGGATAGGTAGATTCAAAATTGAAGTCAAGTTTGTAAAAATTACTTTTGGATTATATTAGCCTATTGGTCTAACTCTTCAATTTATCCATTTCAGTGTCTTAACCTACAGAGCATGCTGTATGCTCTGTTTTGTAAACGTCCTTTTCCTGTTTAACTCCTAAAGTTCTTTCAAGTCTTAACTCCGGTGTCTCATCCAGTAAACACAACCTCAGGCAGCTAGAGGAACAAATTGCCCATTTGCCTCCCTCTTTCCTGGCATTCCTTGATAACTCTCTCACAGTCCTAGTAATTTCCCATATTAGAATGACCATCCCACCTGGGACTCTTTAGAGAGTGAAAGGGGGAAACAGATGTAATCCAGGTTTCTCCCAGAAGAAAAAACAGGACATATAAACAATCCACAAGTTAAATGGACAGTTTTACATTATTGTGGGGTAATGCGATAATGTAGAAGCAGAGAGTAAAAGTTGGAGTGATTGTCAATGGAGAAAGCATATCAAACTGCCTGGCTGATATTTGTGGTTCTCCAGTGTCCCCAGTCCTCACAAAGCTCATAGCCCGTTAATGATCCTACCACTGAACAGGGAAAGAATCTTTCTTCTCCTATCACAAATGCTTAACATGTAACAGTATAATCAATGTTTTTCAACAGCAGTGTTTCTTCACAGGGGGTGATTTTGTCCTCTGGGGGACATCTGGCAATGTCTAGAGATATTTTTGCTTATTATAACCAGGGAGGGTAAGCAGGGTGCTATTGGCATCTAGTGAGTAGAGGCCAGGGATGCCCCTGAACATACAACAATGCAAAAGACAGACTCCCAGAGCAAGGAATTATCCAGGCCCACATGTTAATAGTACCAAGGCTGAGAAATACTTCCCTAAGCAAGTGACATGGTGAGCAGGCAAAAAGGGCAAAGAACAAAGGCATAGGAGACATGCAGCATTGAGACTTCCTGGGTCAATCCTGCAGCCCTGTGGGCAGAAGCTCGCTTTAGCAGAACTCTTACTTTCTCCATCATCCTCTAATTTGTTCTCTCCTGCACTGCTCTTGCTTTGTCACTGAGGAATGGCTACAAATGAAAGATAACTCTACATTTATACTCTCCTCTAAGCATTTCACTGTAGAAAACAATTACTGGAGAAAATAAGCAACTACTCTGAATTGAGTTTTCAAGTTCCCTCCTTTTTAAGTCCTTCTTTCCACCACTACCAAACTTAATCATCTAGAAGCACTGCTTTCTTCATTTCAGTCCCCTGCTCAAACACTTCTGAACTGATGGTCCAATGTCCTTAGCCATCGGTCTTTCTGAAGTTGTCTTGGAAAGGTCTTTATATGAGCATCTGACTTGAACTTTTTGTATTGATTTCTGTCCTCCAAATAGGATTTCCCACTTATCACTCTTTGATGCTTCCTGCCTGGAATGCCTTCTTGGCTCCATTGTGTCTATCCCAATCCTATTCTTCCAAGACCCTGCTTAAAACTCTTCTCTCCATTATCAGTTTACTTATTTACTCATTTATTTGTATTGATCATTATCTTTTGTAGGCATCATCTTCATTTTTCCATCAAGATAGTAAATAGAATTTATGTCTTCTTCAGGAAACTGAGGTATGGTGAGTTATCTATAAAAATGTACAAAAATATTATTCATTGATTGCTTAGGACATTAATTGTGCTACTCCCACTCACATTTAATTTGTACCCAATAAATACATGTTGTTAACAATAGTTATGCAGATACATTTGTGACTAAACAAGTTCCTAGTGAGATCAGCTTTCAAAGGAGACTGTTGGGTTTGTTGTTGTTGTTTTTTTTTTCCCCCAGTCTCAATTGAAGAAAAATAGAAATAGGGTTGCCAATCCTTTGGAAAAAGAGTTTCAGAAGATAATCATTTTTGCTGTCAATTCTATCATTATTGTTCAGACACTGCAAGAACGGGGAAAACTTGGGAGCAGGATTTTGAGACTGAATTAAATATAAGCCTTAGAGAAAGTTGGCAATTTAATAGATGTGTGAAAAAGAAAAGAGTTGTCAAAATGTTTCAAATGTTGGTTAAATTGTGCTTCAAGTGGTGTTTTTCAGACCGAGTCTATGAGTATGAACTTGTAGGTCCACAAGATCTACAGTTTTTTGGTTGCTTTGTTTCTTAGATTTCATTGAAACTATAATCTAAAATGATTTTTACCCTATACAGATAAATTTTATATTTTGCTGTGATTATTTGCAGTTAAAAGATATTTTCATGGAATAAGGTTTGTGTTCCTTAGTCAGTATTTCTCAGAATTAAGAGAGAACATGTCACTGAGGGTCTGAGAATTTCTTTTTTAAAAGAGATCTGTATAGACTATAGTTTGGAAAACACTGGCTCATAATATATCTTTATGGACATAATTGGTCTAGTTAATGAAAAATAAGAGCAAAATAATTAGAAGGTTTGTAATTTATTTATGCAAAAATCAGATTATTCCTGTCTTTTTTCTATTGATGATTCCTGATACGGCCTGATTATTCTTTTTCTTCACTTTCTGAGTTACCTGTTTGATGAGATAAGCGACGTAATTTTCTTCAACAACTAATGAGTTTTAATTATTTTAGTAGAGATGTTTAACAACTGAATGACTAGTTTATTGACAAGGGTATGTATCCATTAGTTTAAGAAAATACAAGAGTTTCTCATTTGTAAGTCTCTTTATTTTACTTTATAATAATTTCTGCAATTTTAATCTCACAATTTTTTTCAACTGGCAGGTACAGAAATTCGAATCCTTGACCTTGGTGTTAGAACACCAAGGCTTTAACCAACTGAGCTAATTGGCCAGCACCAAAAATTTTTTGATTGCTTTATCATATTAGAATCTTTGCTAAAAATAAAATTAAAACAATTAGTTGAACTGCGATACTTTTTCTCTTCTTCCTCGACTTGTAGAGACACTCATCTTAAGGTTCCTTGAAACAAGACAATAAGAGGACAAATAAAACCAAGAAAGCAAGGAAGGAAAATCATTAGACCAGAACATAACTCTGTCTAGATAACAACTTGTAGAGACACTCATCTTAAGGTTCCTTGAAACAAGACAATAAGAGGACAGATAAAACCAAGAAAGCAAGGAAGGAAAATCATTAGACCAGAACATAACTCTGTCTAGATAACTAGACCCTGGGAATTCTAGAGTTGAATTGGATTTTGTGGTGGTTTTCACATCCAAGACTATAACGTTTTTAAGTTGAATTGAAATAAGCCCTCTTTTAAAAAAGACAACTAGCTGAATCCAGTCTAAAACAAAGAAACAAGCAAAAAGCAATGCATTGCACAGACCCCATCACCCTCCTGCTGCAGGCAGCTGGGGCCCCGTGACGACTTCTCAGAGGAAGCAGCTGGTTGAGTAAGAGCTTATCCTTTATTGAATTCCCTAATAACAAATGCACATCTTTTGGGACTTGCAGAAGCATCAAGCATCAGTCTCCGTCCAACCTTCCTTGTAAGGCAGACAGTTGGGGTGGTGGGGGCAGATAATTGAATTAAATACAGTGATTGAACATCAAACGTCTCAGGGGATGAGTGCTTTCTGGAGAACTCACCTCCGCTTTCCTTTTCAAGTTAGACTGACAGTGACTGGTCTGCCAGTTGAAAGTTGTGGAAGTTGCCCTTTGCAACCGTTCTGCCTGTTAAGTGAGAGGGGTAGAAAGTCGGCACTTGGGATTTCATTTTAAGACATCTTTCTTCCAAGGTTCTTCTGGCTTCATGTGGAAGGGTTATTAATTCATTTCACATCCCTTCCACAGGCAGGCCAATCACTGCCAGTTGGGCTGGATGTATTACCCGATGGTGATCTGCTAATTCAGGACACTGAGAGGTAGCAGCAAATGGCACATCAATCTCAGACTCTTCATAGCTCGAGGTAACTCCAAACTCGAGCTATGCAAGAGCCCATCCTTTGCTATATTTTGATTGAGAGGTGTTTTTCCTTGGTACTGGAATTCCTCCTTACTGAGAAGAGGAAATATTCACTGAATTCAATAATTAGAACTTGAAGAATGTGCTGACTGAGGAAGACTGCTGTACACTGAGTGGTGAGTTACCAATACTGATGCCTGTAGAGAAGGTGGGAGCACCTGCGTGGGTACAATTGGAAGCTAACATACCTCTGAGCAGGGCCTGTCCCTTGGATTTCCCAGGAAGGTATGAAAGTGGCCTTTGGGGAAATACTCATGCTCCTTTCCAACTTTCTGACTCTTAAAGAGTCCCACTTCTTCTTCCTTCTTCCTCTCTCCTGGAAGAGCTAGTCAATACCGATTCTTCTCCTTGTATTCCAGCCTCCTCCTCTTTCACCTTCATGGGAAATTCCCTTAATGACCAATCTCCTGGATCTCCATATTTTGCACTTCTCCTGGCTATTTCTTAACAGAATAGTGGGGCATTCCACATCTTCCACCTTCATATAAAATCGTACTTTTAAAGTAAGTTACCCTCAAAGTATTCTTCTCATACAAGGCATTCGAAAGGGCACACTTCCTTACCTCCAATACCACTAATTCTCTCTTCCACCCCCTACGGTTTGGGATACACAGTATTTACAGAAATCTGCTCTCACTGAGGTCACTACCCAGTTTCTAAGTGTCATGGATACTTTGCAGTCCTTGTCCCTCATCCCACTGACAGTTTGACAGGGTCATTAAGGGCATGGCTTCTGGAATTCCATCCTCCCAACTCACACCTTCACTGTGCTATTCATTAATAGCATGGTTTTTGGCAAGATACCGTCTGCACTTTGGTTTCCTCATCTGTAAAATGAAGCAATAATGATAGCTACCTCCCAGAGTTATTATGATAATTAGGTGACTTAATACACTAAAGTAATTAGAAAATTGTCTGGTCCTTGATACATATAGCAAGTATTACTCAGACTCTCTGCAGAGCTTGACACTGCTGACCACCTCCTCCTTGCTGAAATTCTCTTCTCATTCGACCTCCAGGATATCGTCTTGTTCAAGGTGTTCCTTACTTCTATGCTTGCTCCATCTCTATTTCTCCTTTTTCTCTACCTGCTTTAGCTTGAGGTGCTGTCCATTCCTCCTTCCCAAATGACATTTCTTTAGGAGCAAGTCTATCCATCTTCCTTTCTTCCAATATGACTGTAATATCTCACAACTTTTTTGTGTTCAAACCTCTTCCCTTAAGGATCTGGCTATACAGAAAAACACTCCATGAATGTCCTACAAGCTTAGCATGTTTTAAAATCATTACCCAAATCTGTCCCTACTATCTTCTTCCTCCTCTCAAAAAATGGTTTCACAAAACCAATATTGCCAGAATCGAAAGCAGAGAGATTGGTGTATTTGTCATAAATTCTATTCATTCTTTCAAAATGTCTTTTTAAACAAATCTTCTGTCTCTTTCTCCATCCCCATGCTGTTGTTTAGGCCCTCATTATTTCTTCTTTGATTGCTGCAATGGCATGCCAATTTTCTAATTGTCTTTGGTTTCACCCCTCTTTCATCCATTCTCCACTCTCCCATCTGATCTTTCTAAAACATAGACCTCTTCAAATCTTTCCTCTTCTTAATACTTTCCAATGACAAACCACCACCTTCAAGATAAACTTTGAAGCACTTGGTGTGATATACAAGGTCCTCCCTAGTTGTCCAGTTTAATATCATGCCACTTTCTCTGCACTCCCCACTATTATGCTACATTTAAACTACTTATTTTTTATGCAAATTTAGTTTAATTCAATCTCCCTGATTTTTGTTGAAATTAAAGGGCAAAGACAAATATTTTCAGTTGCTGAATTAAGATTTTTGTGGGAAGGGGAGATTATATTTGAAAATAATTTTTAAAAGCTATTACGTATTGAATCATGTCTGCCTGAAAAGTTCATATATTGAAGTTTTAACCCCTTACATAACTATTTGGTGATAGAGCCATTAAGCAGATAATTAAGGTTCAATGAAGGCATAGGGTGGGGCCCTAGTGCCGTAGGGCTGGTGTCCTTATAAGAAGAGAAAGAGACTCCAGAGTTCTCGCTCTACCATGTGAGGACACAGCAAGAAGGTGGCCATCTACAAACCAGGAAGAGAGTCTTCACAAAAACTAACCCTCCTGGCACCTTGACCTGGGGGGGGGGGGCG
>NW_007733906.1:60608-71116 GCF_000696425.1 Galeopterus variegatus
ACCCCTCCTCCCCCAGGGAGAGCATTAATCCATTCATGAGGGATCCACCCCCATGACTCAATCAGTTTCCAACACTGCCACATTGGAGATCAAATTTCCACATGAGTTTTGGAGGGGACAACACATCCAAACTCCATCAGAAGACTAAGCAAAAGTGTACTTTTTTTTTGAGGGACAGCAATAATAGCTTAAAGGAGCCAGAAAATTCAAAAGAAGTAACAAGGGCTCTCCTCTGTTTCCATCAGAAATTATTTGGGGGGTAGAGTGTAAGACTGGTAGAAATATGTTAAATGAAATTTCCTGGAAATAATACCAATAAACTTTACACATATCCATGACATATATCTGAGGTGTTTTGTATGTGACCAAACTCACGGCAAAACACAGTTTCACATTACTGCAAGTCAATTATACTTTTACAAGATTAAAGTAAAAGATAAGATGCCACACTGCAATTTCCTCCCAACAGCCTTGGGTCTTCCACTACAGTTATCATTTCTGGGTTTTGTTTTAAAATGAAACTGAAAAATAAAAATTAGCTGTCTGCATTGTAAGGGGAAAATGACAAGGGAACATATTGTAATCCACTACAGTTATCATTTCTGGGTTTTGTTTTAAAATGAAACTGAAAAATAAAAATTAGCTGTCTGCATTGTAAGGGGAAAATGACAAGGGAACATATTGTAATCCACTACAGTTATCATTTCTGGGTTTTGTTTTAAAATGAAACTGAAAAATAAAAATTAGCTGTCTACATTGTAAGTAGAAAATGAATGACAAGGGAACATCCTGTATCATTTAGATTGTCCTTACAACATAGGCTCAGATAACACCTTTAGTGTTTATTTCTGTATATTCTCAAAGCCTCCCCACATTAGATTCCACAAGCCACCCTGAGGCTTTTCAAGCAAAATAATCATTCTTTTCCTTAGAAATTCATTTTAGCAGCCCTTGTGTTTTTATTTGCTGCAAGTCCTCTGACACTTGTTAACATTCGAAGTGGTTCCAGGCATCCTCATGCAAACGCACCTCCTTGGCCAACAAAACGCCTATTTTCTGTTTTCATTAATAGCTTGTTAAAGCTGGAAAGGGCCTTAATAGTGACTATTTCATCCTCCCATCTCCCACCCAGTGACGGATAAAAGACCCAGGCATCTTGATTTTCAGGACATCGTGCTACCTACATGAGCAGCACTAGAGGGGGCTTTCTTTATGTCTACCTTTGCACACTACCAGATTCTACTAAGGACAGGCAAAGCAGAAACTCAAGCTGCAGGAAAATCTGTACTGTGCTTCTGCTTAACTGAATACATCTAAGTATTCCAAATTTTTGTTTAGTCTCGAAAATATAAAGAATACCATTGTTATATACATGTGTAACACAGTCTTCACTATATAGGATATTTTCAATTAAAAAAAAATAAGCACTTGCAAAAAAGTATTAATGCACTAAACTTAATTTTTATCCATCTCCTATGTTTATAGGAATAATTCAAAAAGTTCATGGAAAAGTAGAATTAAAAGATAATATAAAATTTTTCATGAATTTATATTTATTGTGGTAAAATATACGTAACATAAAGATTGCCACTTTAAGCATTTTTAAGTACATGATTGCATGGAATTAATTACATTCACAATGCTGTGGAACCACTACATCCACCTATTTCCAAAACTTTTTTTATCATCCTAACCATAAACTCTGTACCCATTACACATTAACTTCTCATTATTACTTCCCCTGAGTTTCTGGTAACCTCTAATCTACTTCTGTCTCTGAAAAAAGTTTTTCATTTTAAGTTATTCTTTCTTAATTGGCCCACAATAATTGTATATAATTATGGAGTACAATGTGATATTTGGACGGACTTATACAGTATGCAATGATAATATCAGGGCATTTAGTGTATTCATCACCTCAAACATATGTCACTTCTTTGTGTTGGGAACATTCAATCTCCTCTCAATGAGCTACTTTCCATGAACTTTTCGAAGAACCCTGATATCATAAAGTGTTGTCTGTTATTTAAAACACACACACAAACCCACACACACCCACACCCACAATAGCACATGAATGGACCAAACTAAACCTGGAAGAAAACCCTTACTGGTCTTCTTTGATTCACTGAATAAATTTTGTAAAATATTAGGTTTTATCACTCTCATAGAAATAAAAGTTAGACAAGTCTCAAATGAAAATGTGTTGTTAAAAAAAAGAATGTGAAAAAGAGAAAGAAAAATTGTGTCCTGAATGTCTTGCCTTCTCTCCCCCTCCACTTATACCAGCTTTTGAATCCCACATGTTTATTCTCTAGGCCTCTCAGGGATTTCTTCTGTAAAATAGTGAGATGTTACCTTCCTGACCACAAAAAGCAAGGCAGTCTACAGATCACCAATGTCTCTTCAGATGCTAAGATCTAGCTCTCTGTGAATGCATGGAACATAAAGTGTGTAGGAACAACGAAGATCAGAAATAAGGAGACAGAGAGTTAGAGTTCTGGAAATGAAATACACAAGGATGTAAAATTTTACGTAGGAAGTGGAAAGGTGAGAGAGGAAGAGCATAAACCTACTTTGCTAGGCCACATTTGACTCTGTAAGCAAATTATACAGCCAATATATTTGCATGCCACAATTTGAAAAATCTCTAGAATGTAGATAGTATTATTTATTTATTACAAATTAAAAAAAAAACTTCGATAGTGATTTAAAAACTCACACTAAGGTATTATAAGTTTTTTTAAAAACTTTGCCATTTATATTAATTTGGAGATCTTATAATGTCTTTAATTAAAACCATTAAACATTAATAATTTTGAATTTTAAAAGTCTATTGTTCATTTCTGTAGACTGTATTAGGTTGAGGATTTGGGTAAAGAAAAACCCAACTAAATACACAGAACACATCTCTTCATCACTCATTTACCTATTCAACAAATTTATTGAGCATCTACTAGGTTCTAGCACTGTGTTAGCAGGAAAACACTAGCTAAGTGGCCAGCCACCACGTGAATGTAGAATTTGTCCTGTTCCACAATGGCATGGAACCTATTTCTTTTTGTGTGTGGATTATTATGTTTTTCCATTTGAAATGCAGTGGCTGCAGACTACACAGCTCAGTGCACCCACATAAAAATGATGTGTAGCAGAGAACCTTTCACAAGTATATTCAGCAATGTGTTTGAGGGTAATGTACGCTAGCAATGGATACCAAGCAAGCTAAACACTAAGCACCAATAAATAGTATGTCTCCACTTCAACAGCATCATCATGTGTCATTGACAAGGTATGGCAGCTGCTCCATCATGTGCCCTCAAACGAGAAGCACATCTGTGCTAATAGAGCACTGAAGCAATAGGAAAACATGGATGAAGCAGACTTTACTTCCTTAGTGTTGGACTGTCACATTATTTTTGGCCCAGTATTCATGTATGAATATATGTTAATGTATGCATACACACTTTCCCATAGAGAAGTATCCATCTTGATATGTATGTGAATTGAAAATCAGAGTGAAACTACTTCAAATAAAACAGGAGAATTTTTATGCACACATATGTATATGCCCCTCAATATAGAAGTATTTTTAAAACAGCTGATAACACATTCACTTCCTGATATGGGTGGGGGCTGTGGAGTTTATTCCCCATAAATCTGTTTTATCCTAAAAAGGAGCAGCAACTTAAGGCTAATTAAGTTTTGGCTTATCTATGTTTACTTAATGGTGTTTTAATTAGTGCCATGTAACACAAATCCTTCCCAAGGCAACTTATTTGTGAAAAGGCAAATTTAAAAATAATAACTCCATTTATAAACATAATAAATATGTGTTTGTTTCTTTTTACTATCACTAGTAACAGCCTATAGTTGAAAATTTGAAGGAAATGAAAACACTTCCCCTGTCTCACAGCTTTTCTTCCAGACATCTACCAGGCTGATTATATTTGATCAGTAGAAGTGATTTGTTTCCTTTATGTGTCTATATTGTCTCTCTTGAAAACTCTGCTTTAAATCCACATCACTCTGAGAGAGGTCATATATTAACTTCAATTAGCCATCAGCACCTGAATATGAATCAGTTTCTGAGCTCACCTTCTGTGAGGGTACAGAGGTCCATGGGGTTCTGATGTTGTGGGGAAGATGTAGGCATATTTGCAGCACAGAATATTTGAGGAAGTCATGCCTAAGTGGGACACTAATATTTGTTGGATATGGGGACGGCATACCCAGGACAGAGATCCAGAGGGAAAAGAAAAGGAACAAAAAGAACCTAGGATTGATCAGCATTGCCAGATGTCAGCTTTCTGGATAGCTTGACTTCTCTCTGCCTATGGAGGTTTTCACAAGAGTAAGATTCAAGGGTGTGATTGCTGAGTCATTTCTACAGGGATATCACAGGATGTAATAAGGTAAAGGCAGAGGAATTAAAAATGGAAAACCAGCTCTCCCCCATCTCCCACAGAATGAGCTTCCTTGACCTGCCTCCCTCATTCCCTACTGTAGTCTGTAAGTTCCCCTGGCAAGAGGTCTGGGAAGGGGTGTGTGTGTGTTTGTGTTTGTATCTCTTCCTATATCTCATGGTAGTATTGCAAATTTTGCAAAGATGTTCAGATACCTTTCTGAAGACATTCTCTTCGTATCACTCCAATGCTAGTTCTACTAACTACAAGTCATAGGGAATTAGACAGCCATTGCTAAGCAGGCCACATCCCAGTGGTGCTGAGCAAGCTAATTTTCTGGGACCAGTTCACAGTTTTCAATGGGTAGCAAGGGAGCTACGAAGCTGCAAGCTCTGCTATGAGGACTAATCAATCAGAATTTGAAAGCTCCTGCACAAGGAATTCTGGGAAAATTCAATGAGGCTTTGGAAGCTGTGCTACAGAAGAAAAGCCCAAGAAAAAAGCTGTGTTGTGTTTCCCCTGGGCTTGAACAGCTGTCATCTGTCTTAGACAGGGAATGTTTTTTATAAGTAAAAATCTCATTTACATACTATAGAAAGTGGTGAAAAATCAGTGAATAAACAAATTTAGCTTCAATTCCTAGCTAATAATTGTGACCCTTTCTTATTCCCTGGAGTTTCCATTCAAAAGAACTGAAGCTTCACAACATTAGTTTTAGAAGCCAGACTTTCAGAGATGCTACTCAAAAGAAATGCCCTGATCTTTCTCCGCACAGCAGTGCATTGCTGTTGTAATTTTCCCTAATAATCCCCAAGCTCCACTTGTTACTAACTAAATAGAAATAATTCTACAGAGGCTTCAAATGGAATTGTGTTATTCAACATGAATTCTCTCAGTACTTAGGCGATCGCATGCCAAAAGGAAGTCTTTTATTAATGGCAAGTAACTCCCTCCCCTTGGTGCTCCATTTATAATTTCCTTTCATTCATACACATTATCTGGAAGGTTAAATTAAATTTGTCACACTTGTTTAGTAGATAACAATGCTTTGAGTAATCCTTAAACTTTAAAAGAGACATTTCTTACTACCTTATTCTGAACTATATGTTTTCAGATTTCTACTGGGAAAAACATTTCCATTAGTTAAATTTATTGGAGAGTAATATACATATGTAAATACATACATACGTATACACACACACACACATATATATAAACTTTAGAGATCATTTTATATGTTATGTGATACTTTTGAGTTTTGGGACACTGAAAAACCACAGTCTAAAAATAGGTTTCTCTGCTTTCTCATAAATAAAATGATTATCACAGATAAATAAAATGCTACATTCCTCTGAACTATCTTTTCATATGACAAGCGTTAGATTATTCACAATATAATTGAAGTGTGAATTGTATTTTAATATATTTTAAATGTCATAAAAACAATGACTTAATTATTCAGAAGATCCAAACAATCAAAATGTCCATATTTCTTGACTCTGCAAAATAATAAAGCAGGTTCAATGTATTTAAATATTTATATAAATATCCACCTTCTTAGGAGCATTTAAATCTTATATGTATTTAAATATTTATACGTATGACAGACATACAGAGATCCCACAAAATTATGGTTCTTTATCATGTAATTTCTGAAATACCGTGTGTCATATCAAGTCCCTCAAACATAAGAAATCTCGCATTAGTCCACACTGAATGATCTCTTCTCTGACATTACAGCTTTCATTCTATGAAAATTCTGACATACAGAGATCCCACAAAATTATGGTTCTTTATCATATAATTTCTGAAATACCGTGTGTCATATCAAGTCCCTCAAACATAAGAAATCTTGCATTAGTCCACACTGAATGATCTCTTCTCTGACATTACAGCTTTCATTCTATGAAAATTCTCTCTATCATTCTCTCATTCACACAAAAAACACTTATTGGATGCCTACTGCATGCAAGGCAAGAAACCATGAAGCCAGATTTACGTGTTCTTTTTACCCTCAAAAATAACACTAGGAAGGCTGGCAGGGGCCAGGTTGTGCAGGGTATGATCCCCCAAGTTTAAAGTTTCAAGCAGAAACTAAGAACTTACTGAAGAACGTTAAGTGATAAAGAAATATATTCAAATTTGAAATTTTGGACATGTTAAAGATGTCTGATGAGTGTGCGTGTGTGTGTGTGTGTGTGTGCGTGTGTGTGCCCTTGTGAGGCAGTGGAGGCTAACCTAATATTCTGGTTGAGATAAGAGAGTAAATTAGGGAGGTTCCAGGGAATTTATAGAAGAAGGGGCAGATTGAGCCTGTCATGAGAACTATAAGGAGTCATCGTTGGCAGATTGAAGCAATGGGCAATAGAGGTGAGGGGAAAGGGCGAGTGTCTGGGTTGACACCAGGTTTCTAATTCAGCAGTTGGTTGGTACTGGTGCCATCTATCCACATGGAGAAAACAAGGAAGAAGCAGTATGGGGACTAGACTGTGTTTTTTGGGGATATGTGACGTTTTAGATGTCTGCAGGACATCCAGAAGAAAATGTCCAATAGACACTGGATATACAGGTCCGGAAGTCAAAAAAGGGATCTTAGACATAGAGATATGGGAGCCGCAGGTGAATGGTAGTTGAAACCAAGAAAGGAGATTAGATTGCCTAAGAAAAGCATGTTGGAATAAAGAAAGAAATTTTAAAAAAGCAGAGCCTTGTAGAACAAGAACAATTAGGGACAGGCTGCTAGAGGAGGAAAAGAAGACAGATTACGAGAACCAGTAAAAAATTGCAACTCATAAGCTAAGGGGAGAGAGAATTTTGGTGGTTTGCAGAGTCTCATCTGAAAGAGGGAAAATTCATAGTTGCCAGATTTAGTAAGCAAAAATTCAGGGCTCAGCTAAATTGGAATTTCAGAAAAACAGCAAACAATTTCAGTATATCACAAATACTGTGTGGAACATGCTTACACTAAAAAAGTAGCCATTTTTATCTGAAATTTATATTTTACTAATTAAATTTAAATTTCTTACTGAAAATAAAGGTTGTCCTGCATTTTTTCTGGCAGCCCTAGTCAAATTACATGCAAACTAAAAAGATACCATTGCCTGTAGCAAGAGCAGCCTTTATCAACCACATTTGCAAAATAATTTGATTGGATTGTTTAAATCTAGTTTCCATGTCTGACAAGTGGATGGGTAAGGTGTAAATTCAAAATACTCTTTTACGGTCTTTGCTGTGATCGGCTGGGTGATATATAGGATAATACCTAGAGAGGGACTCAGTGCCTCTTGAGCTAGTTCAAGAGGAGAAGCATCGAACCAGGAGAACAAGACAGGTGGGATACTCAATCAGGGACACAGCTGCTCCCTCCCACCCACCAAGCCCTTTGCCAAGTCTCTTTGCTGTCTGTCTTTTCAAGTGTAGACACTCCTCTACATAATTATTTTCCTTCCTCCCTCATTGATGAACTGCAATTCATCCTTCAACACCCACACCATGTGTGGACAGTGCCTGGCCGTCCTCCTCAGAATTATTAACTCTTTCACTCCTCAGGGGTAGCTGGAGAACAAAATTTTGCTTTATTAAGCCTTATAACACCAAAGTCTAGCCCAATTCTTGGACCAGAGTAGATGGTTAATAAATGCCGGGAGAATAATGTGCACCTTCCCAAGATCTCTTTATTCTGTTTATATTGGCTATAACAACTACAAATAGAGGGATTTCAAGAATACATGACTATTGGACAAAATAAAATTTAATATCTATTCAAACCCAAGTTTAGATGCATTAAGTAGCCATGCACACATATAAGCATATATTGTATCATATATCATCTGTATAACATCATCTAGTTTTTACTTTTATAATGTTGCTGAAAAATCCAGTCTCCTCTATCTCATTTTCTGTTGTTTCATAAGGGATACTTATCCATTTTTCCTAAATAAATACACTAAAAATATTTTTTGAAGTCATCTGGAGGTGAACATATTGAATCTGAAAGCTTATTTAGAAAATATCTAATGTATCAGAAAAGAGAAAGCAGAAGAAAAATTAAGGTGATATATTTAGGAGAAAGTATAGATTTATCAGAACTGGAGAAATCAGACGGTATAAAAAGAGAGACATAAAACAAAGAAAAAAAGTGTTTAAAGGCAAAATGTTGAAACAGTCTAAATTCTTTTTACCACAAAAATTATCACCAAAAATACAGAAATAAAACTCCAAATTTAATTCAAGGTTCTGGTCAAAGTTATACATGGTACATATAATCCCCTTGGTTGCCTTGGCAAAGAAGTCTCACCATTTGGGTAATCACATTGTTATTAAAACAAACAAACATAAAATACCTGCAAATCCAATAAATGGTATTGATGAGTAGGGCCGTTCATTTAACTCCACCTTGGGGAAAGCCCTACAGAGAAATTTGGGTTGGGTTTGCTCCATAAAAAAAGGATGAGGCTATGAATGGAAACAATAGGATTTATATATAAAAGGATTCATAACAGGCTAGGACTGCCAATCTGCACTGTATCTATCTAGAGCCTCTGGCCCAAACATTCCAAGTAATATATTAGGTGGTTTCTGATCCAGATTGTCTGGACTATTCTACTCACCAGGGCTTAAAACCATGAAATGTAGGATCCCAGACCAGGAAAAAGCAGTGACTCAACTAATTTGGGTGGGATTTGAGCCATCTGCCTCTGAGATTACCCCTCTACCTCACCAACACTGCAGGGTGGGCCAACCAGAGGGAGGAGAGAATAGGCAGATAACAGGGCATGGAGAGGCTACAGAGATGCTCAAATGGCTAGTGAGTTTCCTCTTTTATAGTAGGGAAAGTGCTTGTCAGTGACAGGCTTATTAGAAAGCAAAATTCAACTCAAGTGTTTTAAAAACAAAAGTTTATTTAAGAGACTAGTTGCAGGTGTATGGGCTAGATTAATAAACACACCCAGAGACGAATAGTGAAGTGAAGACATGACCAATTGCTGGCCTGAAGGAGCAAGAGGAGGAATCCTGGTTCCCATCCACTAAGAGCAGGAGTCACAAAGGAGAGGCCCTCTAGAGGGTATGGCCCAATACGGAGTTGGAGAAGAAAAGCCCCAATACCCATTCCTTCCATCTTCCTGTTTACCTTCTGCTGTGCCTCTACCGGGCAAATCCCTGGAAGCCAGCTGCCAAGAGAAATTGTGTGATATCGTTCCAAGAGGTCAGTCTCCTGGGACACATTGCATGGCAGGGATGGACAAAGGATGGCTTTAGGGTGAAGGTAAACAGAATAAATGGCGATCATTCAAGATATTAGCCAGTTCTCAAAAGTGTATGGAATGACTTAGCAATTCAAAAGCAGAATGAAAACTATTTTTGTTCTCTTGGGTGTTTTAAAGCACAAATAAATAAGTGCTCTCCTTCCGCTACTCATTTTTGGAAAGTGAATTGTTCAATTTGTCAGAGTGTATAAGCAATGTCTCTTTATTCATGACCGTGGAATAAACCCCCAGCTCAAACAACTTTTTGCTTCAGGCAAATCTTGGCTTCAAAATAGCAAGGGAAAAAAGGTTAGATAGGATTGCTTATTTACTATGGAAAATGATCTATGGATTTTTTGGAAAGAATTCCTAGAAGTCTACCTCAGATCTTTTCAAGTTCTTTAGCAATGGAGAGAAGCATTTCTGGATGACAAGCATGATCTTCCTTTATGATTCCCCAAAGATCCAAGTACATCAGTGTAGTTTATTGAATGTACTAAGAAAATGCTCCTGGCTCACAGATTGACTGGTTTATGAAAGGAAAAGGCTCATGAGCAGTTTGTATGTTGCATTGAGATGTAAACTCAAATGCAGATTACTGAGCTAATGGATTTGGTGGGAAGATAACTAAATTGAAAGAAAATCTGGGAACGAGGTTTGGGTCTACCATTAAGTAAATTGCATTGAGATGTAAACTCAAATGCAGATTACTGAGCTAATGGATTTAGTGGGAAGATAACTAAATTGAAAGAAAATCTGGGAACGAGGTTTGGGTCTACCATTAAGTAATAATATAATTTCAGACCAGAAATGTCAGTTATTTCTGACACATTGTACTTTTTTTATTCTCTGTAAAAGT
>NW_007733906.1:71566-73289 GCF_000696425.1 Galeopterus variegatus
CTTCTCTGGCCATATTTGTAAATCTGCATTTGGAATTCAGTTACAAGGCTACAAATATTTAGTACATAAAGTATATGAAGTTTTGATACTGGCATTGCTTGGGACTTTGCCCTTAACAAAATTTAAAATTGTGCAGTGTGAGTGTGGATTTTTAAAATTTTTTTGAGGGGGAATCTTCCTTTTACCCTTCTGTTATACTTTTTTTAAACCATGTCTTTTCTAGCTTCTTTTCTCAATTTAGCCTAGGCTTCTAGTATTTGGTCTGTTTTCCCAAGGACCTATTCCTTATAAAGCTCTTCTCTGAGATAATATTGATGGATCACAGCAGAGTTTAAAGAATTACATTCTGAAACAGGCCGAATATGGTCTCCAAAAGATATGCACATCCTAATCCCTAGAACCTGTGCTTATATGACCTCACCTGGTGAAAGGAACTTTGTAGATGTAATTAAGGATCTTGACATAGGGAGATTATTCAGGATTATCTAGGTGGCCCTGATGTAATCACAAGGATCCTCAAATGAAGGAGGCAGGAGGATCTTAGTCAGAGAGAGAGAAGATGTAGGGATACCAGTGAGGATCAGAGAGAAAAGAAGAGTCTATTCTATTGGCTTTGAAGATAGAGAAAGGGGCCATGAGCCAAGGAATGTNTTTTTTATTCTCTGTAAAAGTCTGGGATAGTTGATTTCCAATGTCTTATTCAGAATAACATTTTTTTAAATGATAAGATCTAAATTCTAAAAGTATTCATTGAAACAACCAAATACCCATTTGATAAATAAGCAATGGAGAACAGAAAAAAAATTATTACCTTCTCTGGCCATATTTGTAAATCTGCATTTGGAATTCAGTTACAAGGCTACAAATATTTANACACATTGATTTTAACCAGCAGAAACTTATTTCCGACTCTGACCTGTAAAACTATAAAATAACATATTCATGTGGTTTTAAGCCACTAAGTTTGTGATAATTTGTTTACAGCCATAATAGGAAGCTAGTAAAAATTCTAAGAATATTTTAAACAAAATACTCTGGACAGACCTAAAAATTTCCATTTAACCAAAGGAATAAACATATAAGGAATTAATAAAGCTCTGATGATCTTATATCCTATAACAGAAAGTTATGGAGAAGTGTTTGCCTAGGAAATCGGCAATTCCTCAAACACTAAGTTGAGTGTGTCTATTGATTTATCAGGCAGTAAGCCCAACTATAGCTCTAAACTGTAATTAAAAAAAAAAAAAAGATCTGAGACTAAAAAAAATGACAGTCACACAGATAGGAAAAAGAATACTAAGGGTTTCTACATAACTATTTGCATGCTCCTTATGTATTCATAAAAATGTCATCTTTTTCATTGGATTATGTATCATTCCATTTTTTAAAATTAAACATTAATGGACAAGGAAAAAGTTAATTTTTAGATTCAACATTATGAAATGTCTTTTTTTGTTAACTGTGATGTTTGTAAACTATTTTGGAATTTCCCCCTTTCTTGGGCATCCTTCCTGAATGAAAATATACTCATGGTGGATTAGAAGGCAATCTTTGCCTTCTTTCCAAGTCTTCTTAAATTGAGCCCCTTAAAAGGGCAATGTGGGATTTACTACTGATGAAAATGGCTATTTATTCCTTGTATGCCTCTGAATATACCTCTTGCTCTTATTGCATTTATCATACCACATTATAATTATTTGTTTACAAACCTGTCTCTGTCTAT
>NW_007733906.1:73880-75806 GCF_000696425.1 Galeopterus variegatus
TGGTTATATATATATATATATATATATATATATATATATATAATCTCAATATATTAATTTGGAGACACATATGTGCATATTTAAAGTCATCCTCCTAGAAAACATCTTACATACTGAGGCTTTCTTTAGAAACAATCTTTTAGCACACAACATAAAATTTCAAACTGTGTGGTGGTGCCACATCAATGAATTAGATCTTTTAAGTTCTCTCACTTAACATACTTATGTGTTTAAGAGTAGTACTGGTCCTGATTGTAGGAATTGATGAATTTGTAAGGTCCTCTCTGGGTAGCATCAAAATCCAGTTTGTGAACTTCTTTAGTCTTACTACAAAAATATGACTATAAAATAATAGCATTACATGACAAAACTACTTTAAAGTCTATCATTCACTTGCTTCACACATCAGACCATCAATAAATTCTTGATTTTGAACAATTCCTTGTAATTTACAGAAATTTAATTTGACTTGTCTCATGAGAGTAGCTGCATTGGACGGAAAAATGGGAGGCTTGTAAAGAAAGCCAAATTATGAAGCTTGGTTTGTCAATTAAGTCAGTTAAGAGTACAAGAAAATATAAAGCAGGGTGCATTTCGATCCTCTATGAATGTTTTCTTTAAACTTGATAGCATTTACATGGAATATGTCATCTTGATTTTGAGTCACTGAATAATAAACTGTAATGAATGGTGATAAATTTTTCAAAGATAATTGAAGAAAAATAGATAAATTTTTCAAATGAATACAATAAAAACAAAAAAGAAAGTATGTCAATTAGTAAAGAAGAGACAGCAGGCCTAGAGCAACATTAAAAATGTAGAAGTTAAAAGAAATAAGTGACAGATATGAAGTTGGAAGCCGTAGAACTCTAAAGTTATTTCTGCTGGCAATGTAAAGAGTAACGATTTACACAATTTATTACACATGTTAATTTTTTTTAATTACCAAAAATGGCTTTAGGGATATTCACTTGATAAAAGTTTTCCTCCTTAAACTGTCATTCTTTAATACTACTGAGTATCTGATATATGCAAAAACTAGAAATATTAGAAGATCTGTAAGTGTGGAGCCCAGAAAATTTTTAGCTCTAGGGAAATTTTGAGCACCTATATTATTGATAAAGTCATAGTAAATGGAGACTGAGATGAGGGTGTAGATGGGGAAGAAAGGGGTGGAAGAGATTTGGATGAACATAGCTAGCCTCTAACAGTAAGCCTTGTGGTCCTTGAATCATCAAGTTCCCTTGGGAACAATCTCTTAAATGACTGTTGTTCTCTCAGCAATATTAAACTATACTCATGTACACAAACCTATTTTTATAGATCTGTATTTTTATAGATATATATATATATCCTAATATGTTTATATGTGAGTGTGCATATGTATATATATATATATGTACATGTGTGTGTGTGTGTGTGTGTGTGTGTGTGTATCTCCTAAGCCTGAATAAAGGCCTTGATAGCAGGGACTATTCCTTTTCATGTTGTTGCTGTTGTTTTCCAGTAATTTTTTCATTATCCATAATAAAATCAGTAGAGACTAGGTAGGGCCCAAGAATTTGTGCATATAAAAATCAAACTCCAAGAAGGCTCATAGTTACAACCATGATTCAGAATCACTGCCTGAGTCCCCCAGCTAACTTCCCATTCTTTCACTCAACCTCTCCAACAGCCTTCTGAAAGTATACTGGTGTCCCATGTAAATAGTCTAATAGTATATTGATTTTCTTTGTAAACCTGATACATAGTGAAGACAACAGATATAACGTGATCTGCTTGGAAGTCGTTTTATCATTAATACTATTATTAATAAATATTATTGATTGTATGCCTCCCATGTGCTATGCAGTATGAAATTTTTAAAAAAAATTTTGTATAGTGATTGAAAAAATTATAACTAAATTTTCCATATTTAAAAGTTAA
>NW_007733906.1:76347-77394 GCF_000696425.1 Galeopterus variegatus
AAAAAAATTTTGTATAGTGATTGAAAAAATTATAACTAAATTTTCCATATTTAAAAGTTAAAAATACTTAAGGTAGCATTCAATAACTCACCCAAGAGCACAAGCCAGTGAATTCGTTTGTTTAAATAAATTTCCATCTCTTGTGAATTTGGGTTTACATGAAGCATTTTTCTGAGGATGGCTTAACCACGTGTGCTCAGAAAAGCAAACCAGATTTTAAATAGTTACTTCTCCATGTTTTATCAAGTCAGATCCAGCTGACCATACTCCTTTAAAATTCTGTTTTATTCACTTTATCACTATCCCATCTTGGCTCTCTTACAATTATAGTCTTTTTCCGGGGAAATGTTATTTATTAATGTGAATTAAATTAAACTGATGACCTCTAAACTCTTATTTTTAGCTTTTTTCACTTTTGAATGTCTGAAATAAATACTGTGAATCCTTCAACCTGAGTGCGTCCACAAATGAACTGTCTACCCATTCCTGCTCACCTTCTCTTCTCCTTTTGTATTCTCCAAGTACATCACCTCCTCATCTGTCACTCAAGTGAGTCATCTTTAAATCCTTTCCCTCCTGTATCTATAATGCTTATGACCACCATGTCCTATTAATTCTGTCACTGATGTGTTTCCATTTTCATTGTCATTACCCTAGTTTAGGTCATCAACTGCTGATTCCTAGAGTTTTAAAAATTTTCTTAACTGCTTTTCCTGCCTCCTCTTACCTAATATCAACCTGTATCTTAATCATTCTTCAAAACTATCTTTTGAAACTATAGATTTAATTACAAAAAGCTATTGTTGGTTGTTTTTTACAAGGATAATGTCCCCACTTCTGGCTTTTCTCTCAGAATGTCTTCCCAGGTATATATGCCCATGTTACACTGTTCACAGATCAATAATATGAAAAAAATAACTTGCATGTATTGAGTACATTTTTACATGTCGACACAGATGATCATAAAGCTAACAATTTAAAATTGAAGCCAGAATTCCAACCCAGGAGATAGCTTCCTGTTAATATGGTAAATTCTGCTAACGCAGA
>NW_007733906.1:78540-81013 GCF_000696425.1 Galeopterus variegatus
AAAAAAAAAAGATGATCTTACTATTAAGGAACATTACAGACTACGCAGACATGAGAAGTGTCAGAAAACTCAACAAACTTGAAATTAGCACCATAGAACTGCGGGTTACAGAAAATCTAAAAGATACCGTAAAATAAATATGCTCAAAATAATGAAAGAATAAAATAAGTAGAAACTATATTTTTTAAAAAAGAGGACAGTATGAAAAAAAGAACAGGCTGAGTTAAAAGAATTAAACCAGCTTTCTGAATCCAGAGCCCATGCCTCTAATTATCACATTTTTCTGCCTGTTTTTCTGCTGCACTCCACTTCCCACGCTACTATTCTAATTCAGGAAATCATAGTATCTTGAATCAATGAAACTGCCTTGTATTGTCCCTGCTTCTAATCTTGCCTCCCCACTAATCTGTGCTTTATAATAAAGTGAGTGTATTCATACTAAATGCTCATCTTAACATATTACTTTTTTGATAGCAACTATCCTATAGCATCCCATTGTTCTCAATGTAGTTTGCGAGGCTCTGCCTGATGGTTTCCTACTCTTCAGCCTCATTTTCTATTATTATCTTCTTAGCACGTGGTGCTCTCCGTACGTTCTTGCCTTTGCTCGTGCTGTTCCCACAGATCTTGTCCTGGACACCAGTTTCTCAGAGAGACCTTCCTGAAAGACCACAGTCGAGTAACCTTCCTCTGTGAGCACATACTTTCATGCTCTTCTCTTATTATCACACTTGCCACATATAACTGTGAGATCTGTGATCACTAGATAATAACTCTATAAAATCCAGGATAGCATGAATCTGTTAATTATCTGGATGGTATTTAGCAGATGTTCCATAAATATCTGTTGAAAACACTACTCTATTCTCTTGCATTTCTTTAGCTCTTTTACTCTGTTAATAAAAACCCTACTAATATTTTAAGGGTCAGCTCAAATTATCACTTCTTTGGGGAATATCAATTGCTCCACCTCTAGTGTTCTCATGTTATAATTATTTATAAATGTCTATTTCTCTAGCAAACTCGTAATCTATATTGGTGGTATGTGATGGTTTTTCAATACACATTTTGTGAATAGATGTATTAACTATTGGCTAGAAACAATCAAATAATGGATATTAGGTCATAGCTAAGGTGTCTATAAAGAACATAAAAGATCATAAAAATTCATTGTTTTTCAATTTTACAGCAAAAGTAAATTGATTTCAACATATCCTCTTACATATCTTCTCCATTTGATTGTTCTTTTCCCCCCTCTGTCTCTTCTTATACCAACATCTTTGTATAGACTTTGCAAAGTCTCAGAAAATAGTCTACTCTTCTGCTGAAAAACTTGTCTGTGCCCAGAAATTATTAGGTATTTTCAAAAATTCTTTGGCATTGAATTTGCAAGAGAGTCAAAGGCATATGGCTGTTTACTCCTTTACTAAAGATAAACAAAACTCAGCTAGGAGTTTCAGGTACCTGCTTTCATCACCAAAATCTTTTTTAACTCTGATCATTTTTAAATCAAATTTAAGTTTTATATAGAAAAATATTTCCTATTAATTAAAACATAACTTTAGAAGTCATTCTTTATGCACGAAAATATAGTTAAAATCTGAGGAAAGATATCAAAGAAGAATTAAATAAATGGAGTGATAGTCCATGGTTATCGCTAAGAAGACTAAATGTTGTCAAAACGTCAGTTCTTCCCAACTTGATCTACAGATTTAGTGCAATCCCAATCAAAATCCTAGCAAGTTACTTGTGAATATTGACAAACTGATTCTGAAGTTTATATAGAGAGGCAAAATATGCAGAGTAGCAAACTCAGTATTGAAGAACAAAGTTGGAAGACTGATATCACCTAAATTCAAAACTCACCACAAGGCCAGCATAATCAAGACAGTGTGGTATTGGGGAAAGAATACACAAATAGATCAATAGAATAGGATAATGAGTCCAGAAATGGATAGCCCCTTAAATACAGTAAATTGATTTTTGACAAAAAGCAAAGACAATAAAATGGAGCAAAGATAGTCTTTTCAACAAATGATGCTGGAACAACTGGACATCCACATGCAAAAACATGAACCGAAACACAGACCTTATACCCTTCATAAGAATTAACTCAAAATGGATCATAGACCTAAATTTAAAAGGCCAAACTATAAAATTCCTGGAAGATAACATAGGGGAAAACCTTCAGTATGGAAATAACTTTTTAGATACAACACCAACAGCATAATAAGTGAGAGAAATAATTGATAAGCTGAACTTCATTAAAATTAAAAACTTCTGAAGGACAAAGTTAAGAGAATAATAAGACGAGCCACAGATTAGGAGAAAATGTTGTGAAAGACACAACTGATAAAGGACTATTACCCCAAATATGCAAGGACCTCTTAAATTCTAACAATAAGAAATGGAACAACCTGTTCTAGAAAATGGGCAATCGATCTGAACACACACCTCATCACAGAAGATATAC
>NW_007733906.1:82096-83226 GCF_000696425.1 Galeopterus variegatus
CCAAGAGTAAACCCTAATATAAATTATGAACTTTGGGTGATAATGATATCTCAGTGTAGGTTCATTGATTGTAACAAAGCACCACTATGACATGGGATATCTGTAGGGGTGAGAATGTGTGTGCTGGGGACAGGGAGTACATGGGGAAAGGATGTGTACTCTGTACTTTCTGTTCAACATTGCTGTGAACCTAAAACTATTCTAAAAAATAAAGTTTATAAATTTAAAAAGTAGTGAAAACATATAGACTTAACTTAGGCTGGTCTTCAGTTATGGCTCAATGAGAGATTTGAAATTAAAATATTTTTACAATTATTCTCTGTGCATAATAAATTGGCCTCAGTAGACTTACTGAGATTCAGAAAAGGAGATCCAAATCCATTTGCTCCATTTCTATTGTTATTAAATTCATTTGAATAAATGTTGCTTTAAAAAACTGCTTCTTGAGTGATCAGCTGCATGAAATTTGGCAATAGTCCCTTGGGAAGAATTGGCCTATGAATCTGCTCTGTAGATTGCAAAGTCCTTAGAGAAACATCAAACCTTCCTCAAATATGTCCTTACCCTTCTCTGAGAGTGTTCCATTTGTAAAATACATTGTTTATTGCCTGAATATGGTTTTAAATGTTTGGAAAAGTCTGTTTTACTTCTTTAATTTTTCCCCAAAAGACTATTGACAGAATAAAAGAAGTCAGACTAGATTAAACCGCATGGGAAGGAAATGGAGAAATGACAGAATACATAAAGCTGGTAATAGTTCTAACAGTTACAACAAGTATGATTAGCTCATCTCCAAAAGATACTCAAAGATATAACTAGTGATATGGCATTTTTCCAGAATATCAAAAATTGGTACATCTTCTTAAATGATCAGTTTATGCTATATTTCCTAGGTTTACACCACAGGAGTTCCCATGACATTTGAGTTGTGAAGATTTTAATTGCACACCTAAGGTTGAATTATGAAAAGAGTGTGATAGCAATACGATAAAAATGAGTAATTCCCATTCTACTAAAAGGGAGGTTGAGAACAGGTATATATAAGATGGAGGTGAGGTTGAAACTGAAATAAGAATTAAATATACACCCTGAAACAATAAAACTTCTTAAAGAAAACATAGGAGAAACAC
>NW_007733906.1:84761-95616 GCF_000696425.1 Galeopterus variegatus
AAAATAAAATAAAATATCAAAATTTAAAAAAAAGAATTCAAGGATCACTGTATCCTTTGATTTTGCTGAGAGTTTATAATAGCACTTTAGCTGTGTAATTTACGTATATCAGAGCACCTCAAGATTGCTAACACGACCATCACCACTGTGTTTTAGCCTAAATGTGCCAGCGCTCAAGAAAGCTCCTGATTGCCTTGGCAAACCCAGTATGGGAGGGGGTGAGACCACAGCACGGTTCTTCTGAAAAGCAGCATTTATTTAGTGATCATTTTGGAGTCATGCAGGTAGTGTTATATAGACTGATGCACCTTCATTTCCTGCATAGCATTTGAGCCCTTTAGATCAATCAGCTCAAATTTCTGCTCCTAAAACACTGAAATGTTTGGTTAAGCTGACAAATTTGTGTGGTAAATATAACTGCCTGGCAGGAAGCTTTCTGTCTGCTGTAGTCAATGCTTTGAAATGAATCCAGACAGAACCATTTGTTCAGGCAGCTTAGAAAGCCAGTGATACAAATGGGTAAGTAAGCGACATGTTCTCGTCTTAGTGCTGGGTTTGAATGGCTCAGTGGGTAGGAACAGGCCACTGCTCTGGAAGGTCCAAAGGACTCCACTTGCAAATGGAACTGGCAGGTACAGGTTGAACTCTGCAGGAATCACTCAATATATTATGTGTGAGAATTTGGGCCAGGTCAAAGCAGCAGAAAGCCCAGGGGAAGCAGAGAGTCAATGATGTTCACTGATGTCTCCCTTTAGGTTCTGCTCTACCAGCCGTGGTGGCAACTGGGTGGGAGGGGGGGAGATGTCAGTAAGGCTTGTTATCTAAGTGCTGAGAATGAAAGCCCACGATGACTTTCACATATTCCCATAACTCACCCATCTGTTTACTGATTAATTCGTTTTAAACATAGCAAATATTTGATAATCATGCCTTTTTTAAAAAGGAATATTGGATAGTGCTGGGGATGTTAATCCAGAGAACTATTTGGGACCCCTAAACAGATAAAAATATCTAAGAACAGTGTAAGAAACCTGAGAGAAATGCATGCAATACTATGAAATGTAAATGCTTGAGAAATTACTTTTGGTTAGTTAAACGTGATTGTTAATATATAAATAAGGAAATTGGTTCAATTTATGGGAATGAAACTAAGCTCTACAAAGACTAAAGCTACACAGACTAAAGGGGATATTTGAGCTGGATAGGATGGTTTTTAAATAAAGTATGCAGTAATTTAGATTGGCATGGCCCTTTTAACTTCTCCATCACTCTTATGAACCCTATTTTGTGTGATTATCACAACAGTCCTGGAATATAAGTAAGAGAGAAACTATCAACCAATTTCTCAATTGAAAAATGAGTTTCCTCAGATTTGCAATGATTATCTTGAGGTCATGGTCAGAAAATCAAATTTTGAACCGGGGTTTTCCGCTCCACACACAACATGGACTTTTCTCAAATCATGTAGGTTCTACAAAAGATTGTTAAAGGCACGAGAAACACTTAACAGTGTGTGTCCATAGTGAATGGAAATAGGATTTTATTAGAGGAGGCATTTGCATTTCATTATAGATACTGCTGAACTATTTGAGGTTTTTTAAAAAATGATTATACACTCCTTTTCTAATCCAAAATAATTTTTAAATATTCAGAGAAGGAGGCATTTGCATTTCATTATAGATACTGCTGAACTATTTGAGGTTTTTTAAAAAATGATATACACTCCTTTTCTAATCCAAAATAATTTTTAAATATTCAGAGAAAAACATAAAATAAGGATAATAAGGGTGCAGACAATTTAAGATATAGAGAAAGCAAAAAGATATATCCCACCTGAAATATGAAAGGCTACATTGTATAAACAAGTATGTCAGGTTCAGGCAGAAGTAGGCAGAATAGCTTGATCATAATAATAGACATGATCTACTTCAAGGCTGTATCAGCCTCAATACCAGATCAATAAGCTTCCCCAAAACAATTTCATCAACATCTAATGTCCAGGCAAATTTGAACATCCTTATGGAAAATGCTAATCCATTTTCACATGTCTTAGTCGGGTGTACTCGAACAATTCACTGAAAATTTCTAGACTTGGATATCTTCTCTTTACCATTGGAATAAGCATATCTGCCTCATTATTAGTAATAACAACAAATTTTAATGGTATTTTGCAAATTAAGCAGCATGATATAACATTGAACATAATATTCTTGGAGATGTAAGTACATATTTGGAGAATAATGAAATGTTTAATTAACATGTTCAGAATACTTAGTCATCTTCAGTTTGAAGTAATATTTTTCCCTTAGGAGTGGACATATTGCTTTGCGAATATAAACTTAGTTTCAAAGAAGTCATAAAATAAGTATGTCCTATCAACTCAGCTTAGTATAATTGAGAGACTTGGACTAGAACTCTGAGGTTCTCAGTACTACCATTGCTCGCTGTGATTGAGGGCAAACTGTCTAAGTCTTCAAGGCCCATGCATTCTCAACTGTAACATTACAGTGTAGTGATTTCTAACTCAATAGCAACGAAGAAATGAGAAACAGGGAAGAAAATGCTTTGGAATAAAAATCTAGAATTTTAGGGAGAAAAGTTGATTATTTATTTCAAGGTAGTCATAATAAAGGAGATGGATTTGGTCTTGATGTGCCAATATTCATAAAGTAAAATAGATGGAATTTTTTAAGGAGCCAATCACAACTGTTCTCCTCTTTGCAAGTTAAGTGACATGGCCACATTGATTTGCCTTCAACATCTTTGAATGTGACTTATATAATCTATGCATCTCTTGCCTGAAACAAACTTGTTTAAGGGCCTTCTGCCTCCAAATTATATTCACTCGTCAGAGAGCTGATATACAGGTGTTATAATGTGGTTATGGTTTTTAAAGAGTTTATTTATTAAAAGGAACCATCTGTCATCCCAGCTGCATGCCCAGGCCAGGACAGAAAACTGACCATTGAGGAGCTTATGTAGATATAGCCAGAGAGAATAAATCTAGATAAAAGAGAATCTGTTTTCAATTAAAAGAGATTAAGAAATTCAAGTTCCTATGAAATTTTCCTTAAAGCCTGTACTGTGGGGATAACTTGATGGAATAGGATGGTGAGGAAAGAAATACAAAAATACATATTAATGGAGAGAAATATAGAAATATCATGTGGATTAATGTGAAGATAACAATATACACCTGCAAACAATACAGGATGAGTGGAAAGTTTAAGCTTTACAGGGACAGAGACCAGCCAAATGTGCCCCAGTCCCTTGCAGAGTGCCTGAGTAAGTAGGTAAGTCCTCAAGAAACGATTGTCAAATAGGTGAAATGTCCCTGACTATTACCGATGGGGCTGTCACCTTCTAGTGCTTGTTTCTATGATGGAAATGAATCCAAACTGGGACTAAGGAGATAGGAGGAGAGGCAGCTTGGAAGAGGAAAGACAGAAATACCTTTATATTTTTGCTCCCAAATCATGCGGTGAAGTGTTTTGGAATAAGGGAGGCAAAAATCTATCACTACCAAGATGTTAGAATCTGAGACCCCTGACTCCTTGACAAGAGCGTTGCTACTGAGTGCCCTGCAGGTTCAGTAAGGCTAGGACCAGGACTGTTCTGAGAGCTACTCTGGAGGAAGGACGGAAGTGATCATATCATTACCACATGTGCTTGGGTCACCTGAAATTCACAGTTGAGTCTTAAGGGCTGTTTCAGAAATCACAAGCCACTGGCATTTCTTCCTCCCTGTTTACTCTAAGAAGCAACAAATTAGGGGAAAAACAGAACTGAGACAAATAATAAGAGATGTATTAATGAGGAATAATATATTGAGTATTCTACCTGAGGAACAGTTTGAATACCTGTTCTTCTACCTGTCCCCCATTTGGGGATGGTTCCTCCCTAAGAAAGGGGGAGAAAGAGGAGCTTTTTTCCACTTCCAAGAAATGCCCTGCCTTTCTCTCTTACCAACACAGTTGATGTACACCTGAATTCCGTCTGGGTCCTGAAAACTTCAGAGTCAAGAACTCTTCTAGGCTTGTGCAAGATACAAAGCAAATCATCACAGCAGTTCAGCCTCTCAAGTTGCTTGACAGTATTTCAAAAAGAGCTCACAGTCTGAGCTTTCCCATCCCCGTTCCTGGTTGAAGTCTCACAGTAATGATATGACTTACATAGGGCTGGGATTATTCATCACAGTTTTACAGATGAAGAAATAGGACTTTGGCAATTGCCACATCTGGTATACAAACCTGATGTCTGTGACTGTTAATTCAGTGATTTTCCCACTATATCACAGCAGGAGCATGGCATGGCTTAAGACAGCCTTGCATAATGTGTAAGATCGTGACATATGGAGTTAGACTGATCTGGGTTTGACTCTTTATTCAGCCATCTCCTAGATGTGTGACCAAGATAGTTTAGTTAATCTCTCAGAGCCTTAGTTTCCTTATCTGTAAAATGGGAACAACAATAACACATAGCATGTGAGGATTAAAGGAAGTAAAATCTGTAAATGTTAAGCACAGAGACTTCTATGAGTTGCCCTCAGTGAACTCAGTGTTTATTAGTATGATAATAAGAAGAGAAGTTGTACAGCAGCTGACACAGAGTCACAAAGCTGAATGCACTAGCAGCCCAGCCCCACAGAGATTCAGTCGGGGTGGGGGGGAGAAAGAACATGGATATGAATCCTGACTTGGACATCTCTTAGCTAAGTAGGCAAGCCATTTAACCTTTTCTCAATCTCAGTTTTCTAATTTGAAAATAGGGATATGAATATAGACTTCACTGAGCTGTAGTGAAGAGAAGCATTAATCCATGTGAAATATATTGCATGGTTTCTGGTACACAGAAAATGCTCAGTAAACGGTAGCTATTATTATTTACTATCATTCAAAATGCTACAAGATCCCTTTCTCCCAATTGTTGGGAAAAAGTTACACACACACACACTATGATAGAGGAATTAAGAGTGAGAATCTAACTTAAGACTTCATTAAATATAATGGTTTGGGTAAAATATAGGGGTCAATAACGATTTCTGCAGAGTCCTTACAAAGTTACTGCACATGAAAATAAAACAGTCATGATAGCACACAAAATAACAGCACAACAAACATATCTGATATATCCTGAATCAATAATAATATTATTTTAGACTTGCCCAGTTATTCTACCTCTTCTAAAGATTTTTATGCAACTAATATTATTTTACTTTAGCTAAAACACCTACAGAGATATACTTCTTTCTGTGTTCCTTAACAATAACGTTTTTAAATGGGTAGGTGCCTTTCTACCTTCAAGAGGTAAAAGTTGTTTACTCTTGTCGTATAGGTCTTACTTTAATCAGTCCTTCTCAAATATGTCCCAGCTATCTCCTTGCAAACACCACCATACTGTGCTTTATTTGAAATTCAGTAGAGGAATCTTTTATAGATTCTTGAACATGCAGCTTCATTATGGGTTGCCAGAAGGTTGTCCCAAACGGGGAATGGACTTCATGAAACCCAGCCAGATGAAGCGTGACTCTCACTTCTGACAACATGGCATGAAATGGCCCGTTCCATGAGAATTATTTCACAAGTATTCTCCCATGAACAGACCTGAGCTCAGCTCCCAAACTTTATGTTGAAAAATCATATAACATTTAAAGACTCTGATATAATGTGAGCAAGAGCAGTCAGAAAACTGCTGCTAAATGGAGCATCTTAGATAGTACCAATATCGGGAATAAGACCTGACAAAACCTGGACCAACATGAGGCAAGTGAGGTGAGTCATTCAAGTGCATGGTCAGATCCTGTCTTTATCTAATATTTTGATACTTCATTCATCACAAATTTTTGCATTAGTTTGATTCCTTAAAATATAGTATTAAAATATTATTTATGCTGATTACTGAATTTTTTGGCATCTCCTTAAATTTTGCACCTCACTTGCCTGACCCTAATTTTGGCCCAATATTGGATTACTAGTCCCAGTTCTTCACATGTCCATATCAGTATCCAGCTATATTTTCAAGGTAGATCGAGGGTACTTTCCATCCCTGGACTTTGGGCTTGGCCAACGTAGATATGAACAGATAAGATATAAGCAGAGATGTGCTTGCATTGTGTGGCTTCGACTCTCATATTCCTGCCATCACCATGAGAAAAAAAATTCCTCAGGTAGCTGTAATCCCTACTGCCTGTGCCCCAGAAGAAGTACATGAGATGACTTGAAACCAACCTACAATCTGAATACTGTAGTACAGATGTGTTGCTACCAACCTAAAGACCCATGATCTTAAGAATGAATCTTTACTGTTTTAAATCACTGAGTTTTAGGGCAGTTTGTTACACAGCATTACTATGGCAATAGCTAGCTGAGTAGTACAGAGGGGGAGTAGGAAATATACTTTTCTACCTCTACCATACTTTTATAAACAATGGTCCGTTTCATTTATCAGCAAACATTTATCATGTAACTCATTATGATAAACACGGTTTACACAGGTACATTAAAATGCAGATCTCTATTCTTCAGAAGTTTACACTCTCATAGGAGAAAGGCTACAAACAAATAGGTGCAATTCATTGTCTCAAATGCCAAAATGGAAATCTGTACTTTATAGAGTAGGCACAGAGTTAAAAAAGTTATTAATCCTACCAGAAGAGAAAGATTTAATGAAAGAGAAGATTACTATATTGACTCATACTAAATTGTAAGCTCAGATGTTCACAGACCCCAGGTAAATATAAGGAAGCTTGGATTGGAGCCTTGACCTGCAGCATACATGTTCCTCTAGAGGGAAAGCTGCTCCTTAATTCCAGCCAATTGTTATCAGGCAGCAATGGAAGCTTAAGGCTGCTATGCCTTCTAGTTTTCAAGAGATATTCAAATTGCTGCACAAGATCTTCTAGTTCAAAAATGCTGGCCACTAACTGAAGCTGTTTCTACCCATGGTGCAGGCCAAAAGCAAAAATAAAAAGTCCATAAGCCACATTTGGACCTTTGATTGGCAGTTTGTAACCTGTGGTGAACAAGTAGTGGAGAGCCAGGAGGAAGGCCATGACAGATTGTGTACAGTGCAAAGGTCCCTGCCCAGGGGCAAGTGAAGCTGAAATCCAGCCTTCAGATCAGCTCTCCAAGCCAATGCTATCTGGCAGTGGTGACATCAAACTAGGAAGAGTGGGCACTTTTATTTGCAATTTGCTTCAAGGCCCTTCGAAGCATGTTTTTCAAAATTCATTTTCATCTCTTAAGAGCAACAACAATAAGGTAATAATAGACATAATGAAAACATCTAGTGTATTAGAAATAAACTTTTAGTTACCTGCAATTTTTTTAAACCTCCTGTCTCTCTAATATACAATGGTTCTTTAACAACCATTCAAATTTCAGTCTAGGACTAATTCATAATATTCTTTAGGAAATCAGATTGTGTTTATGCATTTTCACTACTAAATTTTAGTAGTGAAGGAAAATTTATGTTTTAAAACAACACATTTACTTTTCTATAAGAATCACCTATCTTAGACATTATTCATAGAATTCATAGAAAGGTATTTTTTCTTGTTAAAACTTAAGCTTCTGTTTTTAAACAAGATAATAGGACCAACACTGGAAGGTTTTGGGAGGATTAGGAGGACAATTGCTAAATGCATCAGGAATATGTGAGTGATCCTCATTTATAAGTAATATGGTAACATGGTATTTATCTAGCATTACGGAGAAATTCTAGGAACGTAAGTGTTTTTAGTAGCTAGAGGTTACCACTTCAAATGATCCCAAGAAAGTTGATGAGATGCTCTCTAAGATATATTACATCCTTTACCTGCCTTCTTAAATGGACTAGACTAAAGTCAATTAAAACAAAACTTTGGATTCTTTAACGTTATCTTTATGAATATCATATTAGGTTGTAACACAATGATGACTTCCATGGCTATGGTGGGAGATGGAATTGTTGATCCATGTACTAAATGGTCCTTGATCAATTCTACAGCCCAGAGATTCTCCTGTACCAGAATCACCTAGAGAAAACATGTTGCTGGTTCTCTTCCCCTACCATTTCTTTCTCAGTAGGCCTAGGGCAGGATCCAAGATTTTGCGTTTCTAACATATTCCCAAATGATGCTGCTGCTGGTCTGGAGACCACACTTAAAGCACCACTGCTATAGACTTCCTTTTCTTTTTATTTCAAATACTTTTTCTGCCTTTCTCTCCTTCACCTGTCACTTAGTGCTTTCCACGTATTCTTGCTTGTAAAACATTTGCAGAAAAAATAGGATTTTCCTCTAGTTTCTTTAGATGAAGATTGTGCTTCTAGGCTTCAGACTTTATTTGCAGCAACTGTATAGCCAGTTTGGGATGCAGAAGTGGTATTGAAGTTCCTGGTCCTTAGTGATCTTGCCTTTAACATTCAGATTTACTGAACTCTGGATTTTGAAATGTCATTTCCTATGAGTATAGACAATCCTGCAGACCTTTCTAACATCCTTAATTCCCGTCCCTGGCTTCCAAAACATTGCTCTCATCTTAACCGGCAAATATAGTTCTCTAATTATCCACATTTTCAGGGAAGCATCCCTTCCTCTACCAGTTTTCTAATTCTTTGCGTAAAGTGATATGGAGAAATTTATTTACCAGAATGAGGTTTTTCTTACTATTTAAAACACACATTAGTTGTAAAACTTTGATATTCTCATTCACCACCAATTGCCAGTTTTTTTAAAACATGACCACTTGTAACATAGACATAGAAAGTCTCCTTCAGTTTTTCTAAATGTTAAAAATTAAAAGTAAATGTAAAATGTTTATTCTTGTCTTAAGGCATTTAAATTCTAACTGTAATTACACATGCACCCTGTGTAAGTGATACAGAAAATGCTTTCACACATCAATTAAAAGAACACAGTGACATATAGCGATGACAAAACATTTTTACTGTTTGTACCCATGAATTCTCAGGCATGCTTCACAAATATTTCACTAAACATCATTGCTAGAAGTCACTAAAAGTCATTGCTTCTGCCATCAAACAACTTAAATTCTTATTTGGGCATAAATAATTATGCACAATTTTTATAGCAGATAAGATGAAAAAACAAAAGCAAATTCCAAAAACAGTGTTAAAGAAAGAAAATTTACCTTGCACCAATGTACAATTATTAATGAAATCTAAACAATAAAGAGGCAGCAGAAATAATGGCATTCTAAATTCTCCATTGGCCTTTCGTATTATGGTAGTATAGATTTAAAAAATTATTCATATCTGTCTAAAGTGAATTTCCTCTAAAATTTGTAATAGTGCTTCAATCTTCTGAGTTACCATTAAATTTTTTAAAATTTATATAGTAGAAAAGATGAACATGGAAAACACCAAAAAGGTATTAAAAGACAGAGGTATAAAATAGGAGAGAGGAAATAATCACAGAAATAATAATTATTTGATTGTGTGTTCTGTAGCAGGCATTATATATGTGCTTTATATCTA
Source organism: Galeopterus variegatus (assembly GCF_000696425.1). Classification (NCBI taxonomy): domain Eukaryota; kingdom Metazoa; phylum Chordata; class Mammalia; order Dermoptera; family Cynocephalidae; genus Galeopterus; species Galeopterus variegatus. The sequence goes on from NW_007733906.1 coordinate 94,239, forward strand.
CTATCTAACGTAAATGTATCTCTTTATACAGCTTTGTAATACAGCTAGAAACAGGACCAGTATTCGAAGCCAGACCCTGTTTGTTTCAAATATCTCATGACATCAATTTAGCGATAACAAAGATGGATAAGCAAAACCCTCCTTGGAAGAAGACAAAATTTTGAAATTGGTTACATATGCACAAACACAGGAGACACCTACGTGCTATTGAACATGGGGAATAATTGTGATTTGTGGTAAGGGGGCATGCCTATTGTACTGACCTAATTATCACATCTTGGCCATAGGCATGACGGTCAGCTTTGTACCCCATGAATTTGCATAATCAATAAAATAAATAAATAAAAGACAAAACCAAAACAGTCTTTAAATACTAAATTGAATAGCATTGAGACATTTAAAACAAAAGACATTAGAAATAAAATAGAATATTTACAGAATACAGAATTAGAAATCTACTTCATTATGAGTGTAACAAACTTTAATATTAAAACTAGCTTAAAAAAGAAAACAAAAGTTCTATAGACTAAACATATTTTTCATATATAACAAAAACCTTAAATACCCGTAAACTGAGTTCCACAGTATACTAGTATTTTCACATTTTTTGACTAAAAATTGCCTATCTTAAACCAACAGTCTATAATTAGTGAAAAATTCCTGGAGGTAGCAAATACTTTTAAAAATTAGAAAAAAATAAAAATTATAAACATATATAGAATATAGTACAGTAAAATATTAATAGTTCTCTTCGGATAATGAAGCTATGTGTGATTTTTTGCCTATTTTATGTATTTTGAAATTTACCTATAATTAATACTTACATGTTTTTCATAATGACAAAACATTTTATTTTAAAAAGAAAGCAAATATAAATGTATTAATGCATATGCATATATAATTGTGTACATATATGAGTACATTTATACATATACACACATGTATACATATGCATGTATACACATATATATATATATATATGTTGTGTGTATGTGTGTGTTAAAGAATATTTAAAAACTATAATACTGCATCAGTGATCAGTTCCTGGACTTCATTTTTCATGAACATGCATAAATTTGGATATTGCACCCCCAAATACCTTTATTAAACATTCAGGAAATATCCAAAATAATCTATACCTTCCCTTTTATAAATCATTTTGAACCTCGTCTTCCATAAATAAATAATTCTTATTGTCCCTGACTATCTTTCCAGCTTGTAAACCCTCTTGTGGGGAGCAACATCAATAAATTTACTACCAGCTGTATAAGAAAGTCTTACACTTTCTTTTCTTTGTCCTAAAATTACTTTCAAGCGTCCAGAGAGTTCTCCTAGGTATAGTAGGCTTGAATTTGTTGAATAAGTTCATGTTCCTCTC
>NW_007733906.1:99658-100717 GCF_000696425.1 Galeopterus variegatus
ACCGAGGGTTGCGATCCCATTACCGGTCAGTAAAAAAGACAAAAAGGAAAAAAAAAAAACTGGCTACAGCCATTAACTGTCATAAAATTCCCTTTTAATTGGGTAGGCAGTTTTCATAGAAATGTATACAGCAAATTGCAATTATATATGGCCAAAGTAGTGTAAGCTTAACTGCTTATATTAGAATATACTTCACCCATAGCACTCCTTTAGATTCCAAACATAGAAAAATGATAGGTTTAACTACATAGCCTTTGCTAACTGCACACACATTTCCCAAATATTAGCCTGTTAGAGAGTACGATAAATCCTGTAGTATATATCTGTTTAACTTTATTTAATCAAGCATTTGTCAAACTGGGGTAACCACAGAGGGTTTTTTGTTTTGTTTTGTCTTTTTTTTTTAAGTTTGTTAGGAATACCTACTAATAGAAACAAATTGAGTGAACAAGAATTTTTAGCCTTCATTTTCACTAAAGTTTCTCTTGATTGTATAGTTGCTACTTCTTTAACTCTGCCCACTTTGTTCGTACCAAACTTTCACTGAAAATGAGTTTCACGGGGAGTAACTACCAAAATATTTCTCTTGCAATTTAACACTTTGTCATTTTTTAACACAGTGCAGTTAAAACTTCATGCACAGCAATAGTTTTTCTGAACAGCAAGAACATAGGTAAAATAAGAAAGAAGGCTTGGAGTCTGATGACTGTGTACAAGTTTTTGTTTTGTCATAAGAATGATGTCTTAGTTTGTCTGGCTGCTGTTGCAAAATACCATAAACTGGGTAGCATATAAACAACAGAAACTTATTTCTCACAGTTCTGGGGGCTGAGAGTCCAAGATCAATGTGTCGGCATGGCTGGGTTCTGGTAGGCACCCTCTTCTGGACTGCAGACGACCACATTCTCACTGTGTGCTCTCATGCTGGAAGGGGCCAGCTAGCTCTCTGAGGAATCTTTTATAAGACCACTAATCCCAACCATGAAACCTGATTAATTCACCTCCCAAAGATCCTAATAATATCACCTTGGGGTTTGGAATTTTAACACATGAGTTGGG
>NW_007733906.1:102248-102585 GCF_000696425.1 Galeopterus variegatus
CACCTCACACCCACTAGAATGACTACAATCAGAAAGTTAGCTAACAACAAGTGTTGACAAAAATGTAGAGAAATAGAAACACTCATAAACTGCTTGTGGAAATGGAAAATGGTGTAGTCATTTTGGAAAATAATCTGGTAGTTCCTCAAATTATTCAACATAGAGATAACATATAAACCAATTCCACTCCTCTGGTGATTTCCTGCTCAAATATACCAGATTTATAGTAAACATGAGTCCACACCTCACTACATAAAATTACTGAAATAATTACAACTGGATGTATTGAATAATAAATCACAAAACAAAAATCTTAGAAAGTTTATGAAGAGATGTC
>NW_007733907.1:0-355 GCF_000696425.1 Galeopterus variegatus
CTGGGCGGGCTCCTCTTCCCTGCCCCCCCGACGCTGGCCGGGGGCTCCCCATGCTACCAGCTCCGTCAGAGATCCGCGGGGAGAGTGGGATTGTAGGCCAGTCCACAGGCGCCGGGGTGCCCCGTGTCGAGGTAAGCAAATAGCACGTCTCAGTGAGGAGTCACGCCAAACAGAGATGGCTGTCCTGCCCTCCCTAAGCTGGCCTTCTCCACCCCCACCCGAGAAAATGGAGGCAGCTTTGATGTGGTCACCTAGCCTGGTGTGGTGGGCGGGGGCCAGGCGGGCGGGGAGCAATCAGGCTTTGCCCCGCAAGTGGGGCTGGGCTGGGGGTGACTTACAGAGGTCGCGGATCTGG
>NW_007733907.1:6064-34530 GCF_000696425.1 Galeopterus variegatus
GTGAAACGAGTCAGGCAGAGAAAAAGAAATTCCACATGTTCTCACTCATTGCTGGGAGCTATAAACAAACAAACAAACAAACATATTAATTCACCCACATACACACACACACACAAAAAAACGGGGGGGTGGGGAAGAAGATATAACAACTATACTTTCATGAAGTTGTTACAACAAGCAAACGGAAAGGACATTCTTGGGGGGGAGGGGAGAGAGGGAGGAGGGAGGGAGTTGTCAGTGATGGGCCATAATAATCATATACAGTGTATATTGACAAAATAAAAATAATAAAAAAAATAACAAAACCAACAAATAAATTTCATAATATGTTAGAAGGTGATACATGCTATGAAAAATTTGAACTGAGTAAAAGGGATAGGAGGGCAGATCGCATTTTTAAATAGGGTGAATAAGGCAGTGCCTCATTGAGAAGGTGATATTTGAGCAAAGACCTGAAAGAGGTGAGGGAATTAGTCATTTGGAGATATGGGGTAGAATTTTCCAGGTAGAAGGAACAGCCAGTGCAAAGACCCTGAGATATAAGCATGCCAAGTGTGTTAGAAAAATATCAAGGACGTCAGTGTGACTGAAGAAGATTAAGAGAAGGGGTGGGGGGACAGTAGAAGGAAATGAAGTCAAAGAGGTAACAGGAATCCAGACAATTAAAGACCTTGTAAGGTATTGTACAGATATTGTTTTTACTCTAAATGAGACAGAGAGCCATTGGAGAGGTTTGAGCAGAGATTTAATTTTTTTTTTTTTTTTTTTGCAGCTGGCCGTTATGGGAATCTGAACCCTTGATCTTGGTGTTACAAGGCTGTGCTCTAGAAGAGACTTTAACTTTTTTGTTTCTAACTGGCCATTCCTATGTAGGAATCTGAACCCATGGCCTTGGTGTTATCAGCACCACACTCTCCCAAGTGAGCCACAGTCTGGCCCTTTAACTTTCATTTTTAATAGGAAAATCTGATTTGTGTTGAGAGTAGATCGTGATAGGGGATAGAAGTAGAAGACCAGATAAGAGGCTACTGAAATAATTAAGGCAAGAGATAATGATGGCTTAAACCAGAATGGTCGCTGTGGGGGCTGTGAGAAGTGGTTGAATTTTGAATAATCAGTGTGATTTGCTGATGACTTGAATGTGTAGTATGAGAGAAAGAGAGGAATTGAAGAAATCCTCAAGATTTTGGGTCTGAACACATGAAAGGATGGAGTTGTCAACTGAAGACTGGAGTTATCTTAGTCCATTTTCTGTATCTTATAACAGAATACCTGAAACTGGGTAATTTATAAAGAAAATAAGTTTATTTCTTACAGTTTTGAAGGCTGGGAAGTCCAAGGTCAAGGGGGCACATCGGGTGAGGGTCTTCTTCCTAGTGGAGATTCTCTGCAGAGTCACAAGGCAGCACAGGGCAGCATAGGACATCACATGGCAAGAGGACAGAAGCCTTTTCACTGCTCTCTTCCTCTCCTTATAAAGCCAACAAGTCTACTCCCATGATAACCCATTAATCCATGAATGGATTAATCCATTCTTGAGGGCCTCACCTTTCAAATACCATAGTTGGATTTCCCAGCCTCTTAATACTGTTACAATGGAGATTAAGTTGCAACATGAGATTTGGAGAGGATGTTTAAACCATAGCAGTAGGTGAAATAGGTTTAGGGATGTGTGTGGGAGGAAGAATGGGGAGAGAACAGAAGTACAGTTTCAGACATGTGCTTTGAGATATCTTTTAGATATTCAAGTGGAGAACTCAAATAGCCAGTTGGATATACAAGTCTGGAGTTTAAGGGAGAGATCTAGGCTGGAAATGTAAATGGTATTCAAAGCTGTGAGACTAGATGAGATCACCAAGGGAGAGTGTATAGACAGGGAAGAGAAGACCAAGGATTGGGTTCTGGGAGAGAAGGAATCAGTGATGGAGTCCAAGAAGTAGCAGCCATTGAAGTAGGAGGAAGTCCAAAAGAAGCCAATTGAAAAAAGTGTTTTCAGAAAGGAGTGACCAACTGTGTAAAGTGTTGCAGATAGGTGAAGTAAGAATAGAACTGAGAATGGACCATTGGATTTAACAATGTGGAACTCATTGATTACTTTTGACAAGAGCAATTTTGGTGAGTGGTTGGGGCAAAAGCCTAATTGAAGTGAGTTCAAGAGAGAATAGGAGGGAAATTGGAAACAATGAGATATTCAAGTCTTTACAGGTGTTTTGCTATAATGGGAGTACATAAATGGAGCAGGAGAGAGAAGTTGTATCAAGAGAGAACCACTGATCTATAGCAATATGAGAAAAGACAGAATATATGGGTACAGATGCTGCTATAAGTGGATAGATGGAGTCTGTGGAAGGCGTTGGGGGTTGGAAGAGAGAAATAGCTATCTAGGGGAGTGGGAGAGTGAGTGGTCTATGCTGCACTGTCCAATAATTAGCCACTAGCTATGTGACTATTGAGCACTTGAAATGTGGCTAATATGACTAAGGAACTGATTTTAAAGTTCCACTTAATTATTTAAATGTAATTATAAGTAGCTATATGTGCTAGAGGCACCATTATGGACGGCACAGATTATAGAATATTTCCATCATTGAAAAAGTTGAATTGAACAACACCGGTCTAAGAATATATAATATGATTGCCAGGAAGAATTAAGGGCCCACTTAAGATCAGTAATCATGAATTTAAAATGAAGCCAGTCAGCATGGTTGTGTATTATTCTCCAGCCACATTCAGCTCTCTGGATCTAGGCACAGAGTGGACAGGGTTGTATTTAAATCAGGTTGGGGATTTGCCAAGTGAGTACATGAAAGTGAGAGGAGGAAAGGGACTTGAGGGTGTACGAAATGGAGTGTTTGTAATGATTGGCCAGGGAATGCAAGCTGGGTAAGGAGGGAACTGAGGGGTGAGGAGGGTGAGAGACAGGGAGCAGTTGATAGGATCAGTGGATTGGAGTTTTGTGTGGGGGTCAAAGGATTGTGGGAGTCAGTACTAGAGTGAGTGAGTGTAAAGAGAGGAGGTGGTGGTCAGAATGGGACACATGAAAATGAGATTATGATGGGGTTTCAGTTACTACTAAAGACAAAATCTAGGGTATAACCATGAGAGAGAATGCTGAGATAAGGTGGAGGGCAAGCAAGATCACTGGAAGAGTAGAGTTCAAGGAGTTGAGAGGAAAGGCTGTTGGAAGGATCAATTAAGTGCATTTTGACAGACTCAATATTTACAACAGGACTAGTGTTGGGGTGACAGTATCCCAGGAATTAAAACTGAGGAATGAAGAGGAGTAATCAAGAGGTCAGCAGATGACAGCAACAATGAGTGGGCAGTGGATGGATAATATAATCTGCTGACATGAAATTCATAGCAGGAAGTTTGAGGGAGGGAAATGGTCTGGAAGTGTCAATAGAGTATAAGGACGACACCTACCCCACCCTGTGGGAGAATAAACATTCACCATTTGAGGGCTGCAGGGAAGCAATGACTGCAGAGAAGATGTCAGTTTCCTTTAGAGTAAGATGAAGGGAGCACACAGAAAGGAGGCTGAGAATACAGGTTTTCCTGATGATGGATATGAGTTCCAAAATGTATAGTGGAAAGATTTCAGTTGTTGGGGAAACCTGGGAGATGGAGACAGAATGGAGGATGTAAAGAGCCAAATGGATATGAGAGCAGGTTAGATGAGGGGCAGCCTGGGAGTCTGGGGTTTCTTATGGTGACTGTCATAAATAGAGACAGATGTTCTAATGAGAACAGTCCCTGAGAGACTCACAGTAGATAATGATGGTGAGGCTATAGGAAGGAGTGGGTGTCTGGAGCTCCCCCTTGACTCCTATTGATAGAGGAAGTTTGGGGAAGCTTGACATTTCCTTCACTCTGAGCCCTTACTTGGAGTACATGGGCCTTCTCTTGACCGCTGTTGGTGGAGTGTGAAAACCTCAAGGAGGTGTGGCTTTAGTTCCAGTGTATGAGTTTGTTGTTGACTTCCACCAGAGACAGGGCTGTATATGGGGTCTCCACTGACCCCCCGTTGATGCAGTTGAGGACTTCTGAAGTAGGATAGGTATAACATAGGGCCCTGACTTCTGATGAAGTGTGGGCAATAGAAGGTCTGAGGAACAATGGAGTTCTGTGGCTTCATCCCATCCTTCAATCTTCTCTTTCAGATGCCCGGATGACTGTTAGAGGGGACTGGTTAAATAAATTGCAGTACATACATACTATGGAATGTCCTGCAGCCATCACAAGCAGTGAAATCTCCCTCTCCTTCTTCCCCTCTCTCTCTCTCCCTCTCCATTTCTCATCTGAAATGGAAAAATCTCCAAGATGAATTCCACCCATGAAGTGAAAAAAGCAAAATAGCATGCATAGTCTGATCCCATTAATGTTTTTTAAAAGTACGTATGTACAATATATATGTAAATACACCAAAATTTTTCTGGTGCTATCACTAGTTGTTACCTATGGAGAGGGAAGGGAAGACCTGAGGAAGAAAGGACAGGGGGATTTTAAGTGTTGTGATTTGGAGAGCACAAAGTTGTAACTACTGTACTTGGTTTCAAATGCAGATTCTGGTACTTCATAACTGGGTAATCTTGAGCAAGCTACTTAACCTCCTTTTCCCTCAGTTTCTTCATCAATAAAATTGAAATACAAAGGGTCTTCAAAAAGTTCATAGAAAGATTCATATTATCCTTTATTTATTTTTTTAATTTTATTTAATTTAATTTTTTGTGAGTTTAGTTTTTTGGCAGCTGGCCAGTACAGGGATCTGAACCATTGACCTGGTGTCGGTGTTGTAACACCACGCTCTAACCAACTGAGCTAACCACTCAGCCCTCGTATTATCTTTTAATTCAGTCTTTCCATGAACTTTTTGCAGTACCCTTGTACTAATGGTAACACTTACTAATTCAATAAACATTAGCTATTATTACAGTCTTCTGTGTTGTTTGAATGTTATATAATGTGAGAATATTCATTCATTTCCTTTGAAAACACTGAGAGGAAAGAGCCAGTAGAGAGGAAGAGGTTGAAAATATAGGAGAGAGGTAATAATAGGTTGAGTTAGGTTATTGAGGAGACCCATACATGAATGGGATCTGGAACACAGATGGAGGAATTAGACCTAGATTGGAAGAGGCATATCTTTCATTTTTTTTTTTTTTTTTTTTTTAAAAAAAAAATGACCGGTAAGGGGATCTCAACCCTTGGCTTGGTGTTGTCAGCACCACGCTCAGCCAGTGAGCAAACCGGCCATCCCTATATAGGATCAGACCCCGTGGCCTTGGTGTTATCAGCCCCGCACTCTCCCGAGTGAGCCACGGGCCGGCCTGGCATATCTTTCATTTTTTTTTTTTTTTAAAAAAAAAATGACCGGTAAGGGGATCTCAACCCTTGGCTTGGTGTTGTCAGCACCACGCTCAGCCAGTGAGCAAACCGGCCATCCCTATATAGGATCAGACCCCGTGGCCTTGGTGTTATCAGCCCCGCACTCTCCCGAGTGAGCCACGGGCCGGCCTGGCATATCTTTCATTTTTTTTTTTTTTTAAAAAAAAAATGACCGGTAAGGGGATCTCAACCCTTGGCTTGGTGTTGTCAGCACCACGCTCAGCCAGTGAGCAAACCGGCCATCCCTATATAGGATCAGACCCCGTGGCCTTGGTGTTATCAGCACCGCACTCTCCCGAGTGAGCCACGGGCCGGCCTGGCATATCTTTCATTTTAACAGTAGGAAAGGATGGCTGTGAATATATTTCTAGTTTGGTAGTAGGAAGCTGATTTTCCATCTGGAGTCTTTTATCTTATCTTTAGGAGGTAAATTATTTGGGGCTGCTGAGCAGTTGGAGTTTTGAGGAAAATGGAGAAGCTTGGGAAGTATCATTGGGGAGAATGAGAGAGTAAGCTGAAAACATGACAGGAATCTCCAGAAATACCAAAGGTCCACTTGAGGTCAGCAAACACAAATTCAGACTGATACCAATTTATTCAACTCTGTGATTTTTTCTTGCAGTGCTTAACAACTTGGGGGTGGGGGGGTCAGTGAACCAGATGCCAGGATCTTCAATGAATGAGTAGAGGACAGCAAAGGGTGGGAGTCAAGGTCTGACCACATTCATGAAACTCAGAAGAAGAAGGATCAGGGGGGTTTACTCGAGGGTGGAGGAAGAATGGTCTGGAAGTTGCAGTGTGGCTAGAAGAGGATACCCTCCTCACCTCCTGACTTTGCAGTACATATGGTGTGTTGGTATAAATCACTTTTACTGGAAAGGGCTGTAAGGATGCTCCATCCTCTTGGGAAAGCCAGGAATGTCAGTGGTTATTCAGGGATGAGTATGAGGATGGTAGAAGAATTTGTGAATCATGGAATGGTGTTCCAGGAGGCACAGCAGAAGCACCTGGAAGTGAAGTTAGAAGTGGTAGGTCATGGGCCGGCCCGTGGCTCACTCGGGGGAGTGTGGTGTTGATAACACCAAGGCCCCGGGTTCGGATCCCATATAGGGATGGCCAGTTCGCTCACTGGCTGAGCGTGGTGCTGACAGCACCAAGTCAAGGGTTAAGATCCCCTTACCAGTCATCTTTAAAAAAAAAAAAAAAAAAAAAGAAGTGGTAGGTCATGTCCAGGGAGAAGCAGCACAGGGCAATATGGGAATGTGGTTAGAGGAGAGAAACAACAACAACAATAATAATAATAACTTAATAATAACAATAACAGTTTTACACTGCTTTGCATGGATCATCCCATTTTATCCCCATAACAACCTCATGAAGTAGAGCTTTCATTTTACAGATGAGAACACAGGCACAGAGTTTAAGTGACTTGCCCAAGGTCACATAGCAGGTAAGTGGAACTGGGTGCTTATATATTGGGTGATGACAGGGGCATGGTGTGTTTGGCTCATCACAAGTTTGGCTAGATGGTTAGCCCTGATGGTGTTTTGATAAACAGGGGGCTCTCAGGCCTCTCCAAATTTGGCTGTATTTGGGACTGGAGGTGGGAGCTGTTGTTTTGTTGGTGTATCTTAAATTGCTTGGTATGGGAGGATCCAAGCAGTGGCAGGACCAATGCCTTTTCTCATCTGTGCTCTGCAGAGTGATTGGTGGTGGGGTAGTGGTGTGATTCTTAGATGTGTCTGGCCCTACTGGGGGATATAAAGCCAGGCTACAGCTGGCTCTAAGGTGTAAGGCTGAGAGGCACGTTGTGGGAAATATGACCCTATTGGAAGACTTCACAGACTATAGATTCTGAGAGATGTGAGGCCCAGCAGGGGTCTGGCAGTGGCCCAATTCTTTCTTGCAGTGAAAGTAGCTACTCCAGTGTTCAAAGCTGTGGCCTAGCTTCTAAAGAAACCTTCCTTTCTTGGACACTGAAGGCTTTGGGTGCTATGCTTATTAGTGTTCAAGGAAGTTTATGAAAAAGAAAAGGAGGCCTTATACAAACTTCCTTGAGGAGTATTTTAGAGTCTTATGCCAAAATGACCCTATAAAATCCTTTCGAAATTCTAATTTAACAATTGTTAAACATTTAATGCTTAGTATGGCTAAGTTATTTATTTTAGTAACATAAATGAGAGACTTGGGTTTTCTGTGTCCTGTGCTACATATACTTTGAGGACCCTTGTAAATTAAATTGCACAGAATATTTATGCACAAATACAGGACAAAGAGCATGTATGTCTAAAACATAAAGGTCCTTTATAACTGTTTATCACATGAATAAATAAAGTTCATTATTTTAATTTTCAAAGAGGTTTATTTTGAGGTATTTCTTCTTTTACGACATATGGTTTGTCGTAGCTATGATTTATTTGAAGATAAGTCCTTCGTCAGGAGCAACCCCCCCCAATTATAACCTTGGAAAAACAGTATCCACTTTATGATGATACCATTTACAACACAATATCCAAAAATGCATTGCAGTATAAAGTGGGCCCTGCTCATATATCTGTGTAGGTAGGTTATGAATGAAGGTTCTTATGTACACATTCAGATCTCAGTATCTCATTAAGGCTAATGACCTAATTTGGCATTTGTCATAATTCAGATTTGGTTTCTGTGATTATCAAGTATATGAAAGTAGATTAAAATATATATGTACACGTAGCTGTATATCAATTCCTGCTATATATATATCATATATGTGATATATAATGTAGCTATATATCAATATAGGATTTGTTGTAATTTAGATAGGGTATGTAAAAGTTTTATAGAATTAAAAGTTAGCTATTATTTCTAGCATTAAGTTTCAGCATAATATTTTTTTTTTTTTTTTTTTTTTAAAGATGACCGGTAAGGGGATCTTAACCCTTGTCTTCGTGTTGTCAGCACCACACTCAGCCAGTGAGCGGACCGGCCATCCCTATATGGGATCCGAACCCGGGGCCTTGGTGTTATCAGCACCGTACTCTCCCGAGTGAGCCACGGGCCGGCCCTCAGCATAATACTTTTGAATAAGTCTATAATTAGTAGGTTTCTCAAACAAAAAGTTCAAGAAATTAGGAAGTCTATCTAGGTATTATTAATTTCTGGGTCCATCAAGTTAACTTTTATTTGCTAGTGGAATATATACTTATTACATATGGTATTATCATATATAAGATCTAATACAAATGATCTATTTCCACTCATCTCAAACTACTTAATAATAGCTGTTTGTTGATGTTTTATAATGTATTTGTTATTAAATGGCAGCCTCCCAGGGTGATGTGAAAGTTGCCAGGAGAGGAAAGCTATTTGGCAAGAAGCCTGACAATGTAGCACTAACCACAGCTTGGGGTCTGGGCTTCAGTTTTGAATGTTCGTAAACTCAATATTCTGAATTTTGCATAGTTGATTGATGCTGAGAATGCAGATTCACGCTAAGGACATTTACAAGAGACTGATGTATAAACCAGAATGCCAATTTATTAATTCACAAAGACAAACATAATTGTTCATGCAGATTTGATTTGAAAATAGCAAATTCTTTCCCTGTGGGCAGATCTTCATGGGAAGCCAAATTATAATTAGAAGATTGTTGGTATCATAGAATCAAGACAAGGTGAGCTAGTTGGACAATTCAAATGCATAGTACAGTTGGTTATGATTGCTCTAATGGTCCATCTCCCCAATATGGACTAGAGTATTTGTTTCCTGGGGAGACTGATTTGTTTTACATATCAGTGCACACCCACCCCACCTCCTGAGTAGTGCCTGTTCAGGGTTTTTTTGTTTGTTTGTTTGTTTGTTTCTCTATGCTTTCCATGTTGATTGGAATATATATTTTTTTCTATCAGCTCTCTTTTTAAAAATTACGTAAGTAGAACATTTCTTTAGCCTTTATCTCTTCAATCAGATTATAGTCTAGCATTGCTCGCTAGAGGCCATTCTATCCTTCAAGGAAATTACCTCTTGACATTCAGTTTGTAGGTAGGGGGGTGAGGCTGGGGGCTGCCACCTAGTAACTTTTATTTCATAATTCTATGGGGGCACCTAACTGTAGCTAGTGAATAGGGTTACCAGATAAAAAACAGGACGCGCAATAAAATCGATAAACTGAAATTATATATTTTTCGTGTGTAAGTACGTCCAAACTATTGAGACATAGTTACACTTAAAAAAGTATTCATTTTTTATCTGAAATTCAGATTTAACTAGGCGTCTCGTATTTTTATTTGCTAAACCTGGCAATCCTACCAGTACATTAACATGAAGCCATGAAGCTTTCCTGAGTTCATGCTTGTCGGTAAGCACCATTCCATTCAGTTGCCTCAGGCAAGGAACAAAAACCATCCCCACTAAGATTGTTTAGGTTAACAGGTAGCAACGAAACACGGAAGAGTCTTGACCCTTTGAGGAACCCGTAACTGACGCAATTGCCATAAATGCTGCTTTGATATCCCGCCCCCTCCATTCTTCTCTTCCTGTAACTGGAAAGAATTGCTCTATCACTTCTTCCTTCTCAAGACCCGCCCTTTTAGCTACCTCCACTGGAGAGGAATCGGCTGCCCAAAAGGAGCTGGCAAACGCGCCGACGTGGAGTTCAGAGAAGCGGAAGTAGTCACAGTTCACTGAGAGCCGTAAAGCGCGGCTGACTTTCTCGCCTTCCGGATAACGACAACAGCTCCGACTGTCAGTGCCGGCCTTCCTCGTGTAAGGGGATCTGCCGGACCGTTGCTAATTCAATTTCTGTCCCATTACGGGCCCTTCCCTACCGTCGCCCCCTTCACCTTGGATCATGTTCAAGAAGTAAGGACATGCTATGGTCTCCATCGGCTGCTCACAAAGGCGGTGGGGGTGGGGGTGGGGAAGAGGGCGAGAGCAACGAACCTCTTTCTCTCTCCCCCGCCCCTGCCATCCTGACTCCCTAAGGTTTTCTGTAGTACTATGCTCTCTCACTCGCAACTTGCAACACTTCTTTAAGCTTTCCATTCCTAATCCTCAATAGGGGTTTGGTCCCTCTACTCCCATTTTCTTTCTTCTTACCCTCTTTCTTTTGCCCCCTCCCCCAATTCTATCTCCCTTCCTAGGGTTCTACCAATCACATCCTTGCACTGTGATTTAGGGGCATATCTTCTTTAGTTGAGAGGGGAGCCCTGCACTCACTGCCATATGTTTATTAGTTATGAACCGAATAAGGGAAGGCTTGACTTCCTGGGTCATGGGAGTGAAGGAGTCTGGGTGACAGGAAGCAAGCGGCCTGTCATGCCTATTGCCTAGCTGCCAGATTAACCTTGCCTTGAAAATACCGTGATTGTCCCATAGACTATTCAGTGTAAGGAAGACAAAAATTCCTTGGAAACCTACCTAGTGGGTTTTCCTTCCAGATTTGGTAGACGCAAAAAGCAAAGGGGGAACATGGGCAAAGGAAGGTGGGTTTTGTGCATGACATTTTGAGCAAAAATAAATAGGAATCTTAGAAATCATCATCATCCTCATACTTTAAAAAAAAATCTCAGCAAATTACATAGCCTAGCAGGGGCCAATTTTCTGTGTTAGGCTTGGGTTGGTCTTTTGTATCTTAATCCTTGAGGGGGTTTGTTTTTGTTTTTGTTCTAAACACAGGTTTTATTGTTGGTGGAAGTCTGAGCTTCTTCCTGGGTAGAATTGAGTAAGATTTTCCAGGAAAGTCATCTGTGTAGCTGATTACAGATTGTAGTGCAAAACATCTCTCATATCCCTCCCCCTCCCCCACCCCAGCTATTTGCTGTATACATGATAGTTTATTTTACTATTGTATTAAGACATTGGTTTTGTGTTAGGCAGAATAAAAGGGAAACGGTATTTTAAGAAATAACTTATTTCATAATTATTTTAGGTATCTGAATACTTGCTTGGGAATAGATGACTAATTAGAACAATACCTTTAGGTATTTTGATATTCTGCTTAGAAATGCCTTTTTTTCCCCCTTGCAAAAATCACTTGGCAGATTTGATGAAAAAGAAAATGTGTCTAACTGCATCCAGTTGAAAACCTCAGTTATTAAGGGTATTAAGAACCAATTGATAGAGCAATTTCCAGGTATTGAACCATGGCTTAATCAAATCATGCCTAAGAAAGATCCTGTCAAAATAGTCCGATGGTAAGTCTTTGTTTTTCCTTTATGTAAAGCTCAGAGTAGTTGAATAGTTAATAATTAGATTGCATTCATACTAAATGAAATTATTTTCACATTAATTATTGATAGATTAATGATGGGAATAGGTAAAGAATAACCCTAAAACTTAACAATATTTGTATTTTCAAATATTTTCTATGTCCATGAAAAATATGGTTTTGTGTATTGATTCTTTTATTAAAGAGTTAAATGTTTTCATTCACAATTGGATTTATTTCAGTTTGTTCTTTAGAGATTTGTTTTATTGAATTATCTAATGATGGAATTAAAATAATAAAATGTGAAAAAAATCAGTTGTAACAGGTCATATTTTTCTCTTTTTTTCTCTACTGGGCTGGTATGATAGGAAAAACAATGTAAATAATGGGGGGTTTTTTGGCCAGGATTTTTACTGAAATTTTTTAAAAAGTTTACTGTATCTCTGTATATGCATATTTCATGTTATAAAATTTAAAGGATGTTTGACTTATAATTTTTGAGAGAAAATATCTAACTTGGTACTTTGTGACATTTGTCTTACAGCCATGAACATATAGAAATCCTTACAGTAAATGGAGAATTACTATTTTTTAGGCAAAGAGAGGGGCCTTTTTATCCAACCCTAAGGTTACTTCACAAATGTAAGTCTTGTTAGAAATGTGCATTTCGGGATATGGAAAGACACAAAAGGAATTGAAAACGACTTCTGATAATTAACTTGTTATTTATTAGTACTAGGTAATAAGGAATATAAAACTAAAAATGAATGCCTGTCTTGTGGTAAATCTGAAAAATGCAAATTCTCTCATTATGCATTCCAGAAAGTCCAAGGAAGAGTATTCATTCATTCATTCAACAATTATTTATTGAACTTGCTATGTGCCAGGCACTGAACTAGGTACTGGGAATACAATAGGAAGCAAAAATGGACTAGGTCCCTGTCCTTATGAAATGTGAGACTGTAGAGGCACAGGCAACTTTGTTGTTGTTGAAAAACAAACAAAATTCAAGCCATCCCTCCCCACAAAAGATATAAAAGACTTTTCTAGGACTGTTGGGGGAAATTTGAATATGATTTGGCTATTAAATGATATAGTAGAATTACTGTTAAATTTTTCAGTGTGAGGGTTGTATGTGGTTGTATAGGAGAATGACTTTATTCTTAGGAGATATGTGTTTGTTTATTTATTTATTTAGTTTGTTTATTTATTTATTTAGTTTGTTTGTTTGTTTTAAAAGATGACCAGTAAGGGGATCTCAACCCTTGGCTTGGTGTTGTCAGCACCACACTCAGCCTGTGAGCGAACCGGCTGTCCCTATGTAGGGATCCGAACCCGTGGCCTTGGTGTTATCAGCACCACACTCTCCCGAGTGAGCCACAGGCCGGCCCTGATGTGTGTTTATTTATGATGAAGCATTATGTCTGAACTTACTTTCAAATGGTAGAGGAAAAAAATGTGTGTGTAAATAGGAGATAAAGTAATATGGCAAAGTGTTAATAAACAATTGTTGAATGTAAGCGAATAGTGTCCAGGTGTTTACTGAACTATTCTTCCAGTTTTTCTGTATGCTAAGCATTTTCATAACAAATGGAGTGGAAAGGATGTTCCTATTTAATATTTTGCTGGGGATCAACCTTTTAGAACATCTTAAAATTATTATTGTGCAGGAAGCACAATCATATGGTGCTTTAAAATGTGAACTTAGAGTTAGGCAGACCTGGGTTCAATTCCCAGTATATGTCACTTTTGGTAAGCCACTTAACCTCGTTAAGCTTTATTCCTTTATCTTTAAAAATGGTCATGATAATTGTACATATCTTCTGGGGTTGTGGAGATTAAATGAGAGAGTGCACGCAATGTTCCTAACACAATGCCTGGAACATAGTAAATGTTCAATATATGACAGCAATAATGATATAGCCATTAATTGTTCAATAAATGTTTATTACTACTTATCATCGTCATGATTATGGTCATAATCATTATTATTAAGAGGCAGATATTGATGTGGATGAAGATCTAGTAAACAAATTATGACTTGTGAATAGTAAATGCATTTATTCAATTAGGTTCCTTTTTGTCAGTAAGATGTTTAAGTTAATTTAGGACCATATTTAAATTAATTTGTGGTCTTGGTAGGAAAAGGTCTTACCTGTTCTCTGACTGGTGAGAGGGCTAGTGGTAAGGCATTAAAGTGAATAAATTTTACCTGTCATTGCCATTGTTATTCGTAGAGAGCCCTGAGAGGCTTAAAAAGTTTCCCCCCTGTCATTGTTTGAAATCATCCAGGGCCCCTTTAATTGTTAGGTTATGAATTATTAGTAGACACACATATATACACACATTTCTTTTTAAGAATACAAAAGGAACATAAGCACTATAAATTTGGAAAATACAGAAATATATATAACTGATTAATAATCAGCTATATTCTCATGACCTAGAGTTACCCATTAGTGTATTGGTATACTTCCATCCAATTATATTTCCTGTGATGTATGTAAATGCAAATGTTTTTACTTTTTAAATGGGGCTTTGTTACATAGTTGTTTTATTTATTTATTTAATAGACTTTATTTGTTAAAGCAGTTTTACGTTTACAGAATAAATGAACAGAAAGTACAGAGTTCCCATATACTCCCCCTCCCCAACTTAGTTTCCCTTATTAACATCTTATGTTGGTGTGATACATTTGTTAAAATTGATGAACATATACTGACACGTCATTATTATTAATGAAAGTCCATTGTTTACATTAAGGTTCACTCTTTGTGTTGTACAGTTCTATGGGTTTTGCCAAATGTATAACCTCAAGTATCCACTGTTACGGTGTCATATATAGATTAGTTTTA
Organism: Galeopterus variegatus; assembly: GCF_000696425.1. Classification (NCBI taxonomy): domain Eukaryota; kingdom Metazoa; phylum Chordata; class Mammalia; order Dermoptera; family Cynocephalidae; genus Galeopterus; species Galeopterus variegatus. The sequence goes on from NW_007733907.1 coordinate 20,495, forward strand.
CTGCCCTCAACACCCCCTGTGTTCTACCTATTCATTATTCCTTCTCCCCATAATCCCCAACTTCTAGTAACCACTGATCTTCTTGGCAGTTTTTTATTTTGCTTTTTTTACTTAACATTATATCATAAATGTTTCCTAGGGCATTAAGTGTTCTCCAGAAACATGATTTTATTATATAGATATTATAGACATGCCTTAAGTCATTTATCATTACAGTATTCATTACATTATTGTTAGACATTTAGGTTGATTCCAGTTTATTTATAAGTATTAGTATTGCAATGAATATCTTTCTACCTAAATATATTTTATATCCCTTATTTTTCCTTAAGATAAAGTCCTAGAAGTAGAATTACTGAGTCAAAGAGTTTGAACCTTTTCAAGATTGTTGATGCATGCTGCCAAGTAGTCCTAAAGAAACGTTGTACCCATTTACGAGCCTTTTAGCAGTACATGGGAATGCCAGTGTTGCTATATTCTTGCTAGTACTGGGAATTACTTTTCTTAAAAAATATTTACCAATATGATAAGTGAAAATAATGTTTCAGTTTTATTTTGCACCTTTCAGAGTACTGTAATTTTGGGAAATATTTGTTCATGTCTTTGTCTTTTTCTGTCGAGTCATTACTCTTATTCATTTGTGTAATGTATTTCTTTTCTTCTAGATCCTTTTATCCTGCCACACCAGCAGGTTGATAAAGGAGCCATCAAATTTGTACTCAGTGGAGCAAATATCATGTGTCCAGGCTTAACTTCTCCTGGAGCTAAGCTTTACCCTGCTGCAGTAGATACCATTGTTGTATCCTTCCCAGGCTGTAACTGCTGAAAAATGTATTCATTGTGTTCTTGTCATTACTGAAAGATCTATCATCCAAGAGAACATCAGATGTACTTTTTTGGAGGTTACTATTACTGTTGTCTCATGGCTTTCTGGTTAAATTTGAAGTTATGGGAAGCAACATGTTTATTTCTTGATACTAAGTTATGTCCCGTCTTAGGTGGTTTCTTAGAAGTGAGGGCCGGCCCATGGCTTACTCGGAAGAATGCGGTGCAGATAACGGCAAGGCCACGGGTTCGGACCCTGTATAGGGATGGCCAGTTAGCTCACTGGTTGAGCGTGGTGCTGACAATACCACGCCAAGGGTTAAGATCCCCTTACCGGTCATCTTTTTACAAAAAAAAAAAAGTTAAATGAGAACAATTTACAAAAGTCCCAGCTGCATTTCAGCCCAGTTAAGGCCTATTGTTATCAGACTCAAGATACAATACGAAACTGTCGATCAATAGTGGAAAAGATATATGTGATATGATGGGATCAGCTTTTTGGACATCAACTTGCCACTTTAATTTTTAGTTTGACTTACCTAGACACACTGGAATAAAAGCACTCAAAAAGAAAAAGAATTTAGGCACCAGTTATAGTATCTCTTTTCCCAAGCAACAATTTTGTTAGGAGTGGTTAGTAGGAGATATTGGCAGTCCCCAACTTTTACTTTAAAAATTCATTTTTAAGTTGGTTGTTTGGGTCTCAGAACATGTTTTCTCAGAGAAATGTCAAAATTCCAAATAGTCCTTAAGAATCAGTTCAGCTCATGACATAGCTGAATAATTCTGCATTATTTTCATTTCTACATTGCTGTTTGAGCTATATTCTGGATTAAATAGGTTTTTGTCAACTGGTCTGGACAGGAAGCCATTTTTTCCTTTGTCATAGCCAAAATGGCCATTTGCCTCAGGTTGAGAAAAGGAATGGTATTTGGTGGGAATAGGGAAATCACTGTGGAGTGGGAAGGCCACTGGAGTGGGTTTAAGAGTGTGTCCTGTGCTCAAAAGTTGGATATCCTCTGTTGTGGCAATTATAGCTAAGGGAGTAGTATAAGTTGTATGTTTATATTTTAAGAATACCTTGTGCTGAAATAGATACTGGTCACATAATAGGTGTTCAAATATTGGTGGAACACTGAATAAATGATTGAATTGAAAACCAATGAAGAAAAGTATTCAGTGAGGACAGGTGACTTTTTTATGTTTATGATTTCTCTAAGCGTTGGTAAGTTTACAGTTCTAGAGTTTTCCTTAAGTGGAAAAATTTCCTAGTACCTTTTTAAAATAAAATAATTTTTATTTTGAAATAATTGTAGATTTACAGAAAGTTGCAAAAAATAGTATGGAGAGGTCCTGTGTACCCTTGAACTTTATTGGGGGCAAGGCGGGGCAGCTGGCCAGTACAGGGATCAAACCCTGGACTTTGGTGTTCTCAGCACCACACTTTACCCAACTGAGCTAATGAGCCAGCCCCACCCTTGAACTTTTCATGTGTCTTTTACATAAAAGCACCATTCAGTGACCAAAACACTAGAACAATTGATATTTATTTCATAGTTTTTAGTATCTTCGTGCAAGAAATTTTATCTCATTTTTTGCATGACTTATTCTGGTTTTGTTGGCATGGGGTTATAGTATTAACATTTGACTTGAAACAGAAATGATTATTAGATTCACTCACTTAGCATTTATTATTTACTATGTATCCACAGACTCTGCTAAGTCCTTGCTTTAAGGAGTTAATAGTCTAGGAAAGGACATAGCTGGGTTCAAAGTGGCTTAACTAGTGACATAATCATTATTTGACATGCTTCCTTTCCCCCAAGGCATTTCAATAGATAGTTTTCTTAGCTGTGTGTTTTCAGGCAATTATGGCTGAAGGAAAACAGCATGCTCTATGTGTTGGAGTCATGAAGATGTCTGCAGAAGATATGTAAGTCTCGCCTTAGGCCCTCTTAGATTTTGAGATATGGGTAACCAACCCGGGAAGCATCAGAATTATAGGTGAAATCTGGTCTCATTCATACCACATCTTACAAGTATTTAAAGACAGAAGCTTCACTTCTGATTTTTGCTAACACTTAGGAAGCCATTGAAACCTATTTTGTTTTCAGGATTGCATTCTTTCTTAAGCACTCTGAAAAGTGCTTACATAACCCATGTGCTAACATAGCTCTTTTATATGTGTATATGTGGTACTTTAGGAATTCTTATTTAGCATGATTTAAATTGGGGGGAAAAGATGTTTTGCTGCTAGTTTTTGAAACAGTGACATAGTTCAGCACCACACACTATTTATCTTATATTCTGACCTAGTGGTATAAGAAATGTACAATATTAGGGACCTATTAAAGATATGCTGTGTTACCAAAGTATAGGCAATATATTTAAGAACTTTGGAACCCATTTGATGACCAAATTAGTCCTATTAGTTTTGTTTCAGGGTTAATATAACACTTTGATATTCTCCTGATCTTGCGACATTATTACTCTGCTTCTATAGACCCACTAGATAGATTACTAAAATCACTTTAAGACATGAACTACAGCAGAGTAATGTAGTTTAATATAGACAATAATATAAGTGTAATAGCAATAAATTCTTTACATATGGCTCAACAATTAAAAATAGCAATGCACTTTGAATTGTATTTACCATGACTAAGCCTATAAAAATGCATAAAAATATGTTTATTATTTCTTCCCTTCTTACAGTGAGAAAGTCAACAAAGGAATTGGCATTGAAAATATCCATTATTTAAATGATGGGCTGTGGCATATGAAGACGTATAAATGAGCCTCAGAAGGAATGCACTTGAGCAAAATATGGATGTTGTGCTGTATCTGTGTTTGTGTCTGTGTGTGACAGCATGAAGACAATGCCTCTGTGGTTATGCTGAATAAATTCAACAGATGCTAAAATTCTGTTAGCTTCAGAAATTATTTTAATTTTTCTTAAACTCAAGTTAAAAGGGGTAGCAAATTTGGACATTAAAAGGTATCTGGTAAGTAACCAAACTCAGACAACCTAGTGTCCTTTCTTAGGCTAGCGATATAAGATGAAGGGCAGGACTTGATAAATGGACTTGCCAATTTATGGCAGACACCCAAACAATCTATCTAGTTAATGGGGTTTGAAACTAGACTGGGAATTTTATTAACTTTTCATTATGGAAAACTCCTAACATACTCAAAAGTATGGGGAATAGTATAATGGACCTTTCTATGTCCATTACCCAGCTTCACTTTATGGCTAATGTTATTTCATCTATACCTCACTTACTCCTCCCACCCCCCCACCCCAATTATTTTGAAGCAAATCCCAGATACTCTATCATTTCATCCATAACTACTTTAGTATGTATATTTAAAAGATAAGTGGTCTTTTTTTTTTTTTAAAGATGACCAGTAAGGGGATCTCAACCCTTGACTTGTTGTTGTCACCACCACGCTCTCCGAAGTGAGCCAACCGGCCATCCCCATATAGGGATCCGAACCTGTAGCCTTGGTGTTATCAGCACCGCACTCTCCCAAGTGAGCCACGGGCCGGCCCTAAAAGATAAGTGGTCTTAAAAAAGCATAACCACAATATCATTATTACACCTAAAAAGTTTAACTTTCTTAGGGCCGGCCCATGGCTCACTCGGTAGAGTGCAGTGCTGGTAACACCAAGGCCGCGGGTTTGGATCCTATATAGGGATGACCGGTTTGCTCACTGGCTGAGCGTGGTGCTGACAACACCAAGCCAAGGGTTGAGATCCCCTTACCGGTCATCTTTTAAAAAAAAAAAAAAAAAAAAAGTTTAACTTTCTTAATACGATCAACTATCTAGACTGTATTCAAATGCCCTTGATTTACTGTTTTAAATTTTTTTTCACTGTTGGTTTGCTTGAATTAGGCACAGGAGAAAGTCTACACATTGCATATTTGGTTGCTATTTAAGTTTCTTTTAAGTTCCCCTCCTTTTCCCCTTTAAATTAATTATTTAAGAAATCTAAAAAAAAAAAAAAAAAAAAAAAGGCTGGCCCATGGCTCACTCGGGAGAATGTGGTGCTGATAACACCAAGGCCATGGGTTCGGATCCCTATATGGGGATGGCTGGTTTGCTCACTTGCGAGAGCATGGTGCTGACAACACCAAATCAACGGTTAAGATCCCCTTACTGGTCATCTTTAAAAAAAAAAAAAAAAAGGAAAAAAAAAAAATCTAGTTGTTTTGTAAATTTTCCACAAACATTCTGGATTTTGTTGATTTTACCACTGTGAAGTCATTTAATTTGCTTTTATGCCCCCTGTATATACTGTAAACAGACAGGCTTGATCAGATTCAGGTTCAATTATTTAATGCTCTCTCTTGAGTAAAATCATACCACACAGATGCCCAGAACTTCCAGATTTGGGTCTCCACTGTCTTCCCCAAAGAATGTATCTCCTATCATAAGTGGGGTATGAGGGCCATGGACCTACTTTAGTAAGAAAAGTAATCTGTTTGGAGAGTTAAAAGAACAGTTATGAATTTATTTAGTGATAAAGCCCTTTCTTCCTAATAACCTTGCTATTATTCTAGTATCTCAGCCATCTTCATTTGGTTGTTTACCAATATATGACATGTGATTTTATTTTTCAGATGGATACAGACATTTACAAGATTGTGGTGACCTGTGTTACAGTTAGAAGTTGGTGAGAAAGGTGAGGGTGGATAGTAAGAAGAGAGGGATCATGCAGGTGGCTGTTCCAGCTGGGCCTCCCAGGATATAACATAGGTGAACATAGATCCAGTGTCTGACCCTCAGATTGAGAAACCATTTCCCACTGACGAAACTTGTAAAACTTGGAGATTCCCCAGTTAGAATGTAAATATTAGTTTATAGTGAGAGGTCTACCTAGGGTAAACAATTAGTAAACAGGAAGTTTCTTGGTGAACATGGATAAGAGCAAAGGAAGGTTGATAACTTGGGGTAATATTTCATCTGGACTAGGATAAGGCTTGGAGAATTTTTCCTGCTTCATCATTAATTATCTCTGTCATAATCTTGTCTCCTAGTCCATAGAGGTGCCCTGATATTTTACTTCCTATATCCTTTTCAAGTTTCATGTAGAATATTTTCCTTTTGTTATGACATTTATATTCTACAACTTACAGTATTGTTATATTTTATTATTTATTCTTGGTAGATAAAAGTGTAAATAGTCTCATTGGTAACATATTTGTAAATCAGGTCTCAGGGCAGGTTTCTTCAACAGACAGTCTCATTTTATGCTGATTTATTGGCTTCAAATCAGATGTCTCCCCATTTGGGGGAGGAGACATCCTATGTGAGTCCTGTAGTTCCTTGTATTCTTAAAAAGAGAATATACAAGTCATTTATGTCAAAACCAAACGTTGGACCTTTATTTTTGGTGCTAAGATAATGTTAATTGACCAAGATTGCCTATGGAGAGTTAGCAATGAAAAGCAAAGCACACAACCACACATTAGAGAAGTTAAAACTTTAATGGCCTGGTTTTTGAAATAATTTATTTGTATATCTAACCACTGTTACAGTGGGTGTAGGGAGCACTTTTAAAATATTCAACATCAACATCTGTGCTTGTTTTTCTACTATGCTAAGGTACACTGACTGTGTTGCCTTGGTGATGTGGACTAAATACATATGTTCCCTGCCTCCCCTGGGTCTAAGGCCTCAGCCATCAGTGTTAATCAGGGGTGTCACTGTACATGTGTGAGCCTTGTCATTTTGTAAACATTACACCATACATGGAAGCCAATTCAAAGAGGTTAAATTAGCAGATATATCAGCCTCTTTAGGCACTATGCTTGAAGGAAATTTTTAGTTTACCCATATTCCTGAGAGTAGAATACAGGGATAAGTTCTTTTCTCTCAGGCAATGTATCTCTAGTTCATTTTTAGTTGCAAAATTAATTTTGCATCAAACCAACCTACAGTATGGTCATTTTGTTTATCTGACTCATTTTTACTCAGCCAAGCTCAGTTCACCTCAATTGATATTTATTGAGTATCTACTAGATTCTAGATGATGTGGCACAAAGATGAATAATACACAAGTAGCCTTTGCCCTTAAGGAGCTTCCAGTCTAGTGAGTAAAGAAAATTTACATTAAAAAAAAATCTGGGTAATGGTGACAGCCTAATACTAATTTATTGTCAGTAGGAATTCACTAATACTTTTCCAGTTTCATTCATCAAAATTTTGAAATTACACATGAACCAAAAATAAAAATGTTCCTTAGATTGTATCCAACGTAAGGTTTAAAAAAATCCAGATGTTTTGGAGTTGCCACAATTCAGCATTCCAACTCAGATGGTTGTCTTGTTGTCCAGTAGCATAAAGGCCTGATCAGTCCTCTTCCAGCAGACTGTTACAGTGGTTTGGTGGTGGTGTGTTGGCAGCTGCATTTTTCCTTTTTTTTTTAATGTTTGGGCCCAAACAAAAGTAGCGAGATTTATGCCAGGGATAGTCATGAGCATTTGCAATTTGAGGGATTTGATATTCCCCAAATAGAAGGTTATATGGCACTTGTCAAATAATGATTATATCCAAACAAGTTCCCCCTCCATATACAATTCAGCAACCAAGGATACAGTATTTCTAGGTATAGACTTCAGAAGAAGACATAAGAATGGCAATTCACTTAATTTGCAGAGGTATTTCATTATAATAAATATTTCACTTTTTTGTTGTTCATGAGAATATTAATAGTGTAGCAATTATATATTAATGGAAATATGAAATGAATGTATGCCCAAACAAAATGTAGTAAATATTTTAACTTTGTTTATCTAGGTTCCTTAATTTTGAGAATATATCTCTCAAGGCTTTTTAAGAAACTCAAAATGATTCCAATTTCTAATGGAGTATCCACTAAACTGATTTGTAATGAAAGAAAAACAATGAAAATGTATGCATCCTATGTCAATATAACCATCACTTCTGAGGTTTCAAGTAATCAGAAATTTACTCAAGTTATTCAGTAATCTATAAGAATTAGGCCACTAAAATATATTTTGGAGTCCTGCAGAACACTTATGTTTAATATGTTATCAGTCATATTAAGGCAGTAAAAATTAGACTAAGTATAATTGTACTCTTAAATATCAGTCTTTCAGCAGCAATTCCTAAAGAAATCATACCTGTCAACATGGAGACTAATGAATGTAAATGTATTATACTTTGTATGTATTTTATACTTTGTATGTATACTTTTATTATACTTCATTATGGCAGGTAAAAGAATGAGTAGATATTACTAACTTTAATATCAATTTGTTTAAAATTGTATTAAAACCAATTAAGTACTACTAGTAAAGGACCACAACTTCATTAGATTAGGAATGAATGAACAAAACCGAGGGCCAGTTTTTAAATCATTTTTGAGACCATTAAACAGATTTGTTTGTTTAAGAGGCTGGCCTTCTAAGAATATGATTTATGTATGGAAGGAAATACAGGAGATGATTCACTGGAATTTCTCCTAATAGTACCAGGTTCATTAAGAACAGGTCATGGGAGGAAAAATAAGTAAAAACATCAAAACTTGTAAGTACAATTAATATTTGCCTCTTGAGGGCCGACCACGTGGCTCACTTGGGAGAGTGCGGCGCTGGGAGCACAGTGGCGCTCCTGCCGCGGGTTCGGATGCTATGTAGGGATGGCCAGTGCGCTCACTAGCTGAGCGCGGTGCGGACGACACCAAGCCAAGGGTTGCGATCCCCTTACTGGTCACAAAAAAGACAAAAAAAAAAAAAAAATTTTTCCTCTTGAAGTGAAAATTAAAGAACTCCAAATTTTATCCTTGAACACTTTGAGAATAAAAATTAGTGAAATGATTTCTATGTAAACTTAGTTGTTACAGAGAATGACATGCTTCACAATTCTAATTAAATGGATTGTTTTGGAAATTAATGTGTTTGTGAAATATAGCAAACATAGTAGTACTAACAAGGGAAAACTGATGCTTCATGTAACTAAAAAAACTTAGATTAGAGGAAGGAAGGAAAAGATGTGTAACCATCAGAAATAGTTAATCAAGGGCCGGCCTGTGGCTCACTCGGTAGAGTGCGGTGCAGATAACACCAAGGCCACGGGTTTGGATCCCGTATAGGGATGGCCGGTTGCTCACTTGGGAGAGCGTGGTGTTGACAACACCAAGTCAAAGGTTAAGATCCCCTTACCTGTCATCTTTCTAAATAAATAAATAAAATTGAGTTACAGGCACTAGTCTTATATAGAAGACTGTAATTCAACAGGCTATGATGTCCAGAGTATAGCAAACAATATCAACGTATATTAAATTGGTTTGTATTTTAGGCAAAAACAAAAAGGAAAAAATCAAATTCATTAAACCACCCATACATTTAAAAAATCTCATTTTTAAAGTAAAACAAACCGTAATTTCCATATCATAATTTTTATTGCTCTTCTTGTTTCATTCTCCAATTTTGAAATACTTTAATTTCAGCCAATATGTGAATATAAAGGACTTCACATTAACTTCATTTCCTTCAAGTTCATTGTAAGTGTTCTCAGAACTCTACCAGAGGGGGAGAAAAACCTAGATTTAAAAGATAAAAAGATTTACTTTTTATAATTTTATTTTAATTTTTTTAATCACAAGACTTGATTGTCAGTGTTAACTGTTAATTTTCACTTAATCTCTTATGGTAAAATAATTTCTTCTGATTGTCATAAGCATGTGAGCAAAAGACTGAGTTTTCAAACAATAAATCTTTGTTCTGACTAAGCACTTGCTTGGAGAACGTGCTATTTCTCCAAACATATGCCTTGAAAACAAATTCAGTTCCCCTTTTGCCTTAGGGGGATCTGTATCAGGGAGACTTCTGATCAGGCAACCCATTTTTCTTACCAACATTTATTTCAAAAGGGGATGTTTTCTGTCTTTGTCCCCAAATTCTGGGGTTGTCCTTGCTGTTGCATGATGAAGCCCGGAGGCTTGGAAACTTGCAAACCAATAAGATGATCTCGTGGTGAAACTGCATGTTAGTTTGACACTGTATATTAATAGTCTTTGAGTGAGCTTAAATTTGAGACAACTTCTAAAAGTAGCATGTACTTTTAGTTTTGCTTCCCTATCAGTGGGGCTTGCTTGTCTGTCTCTGCATTCTGATGTTTTCACAAATTTTTAGTTTCTCATGATTGGAAAGATGTTGTATGTACTTCTTAGTTTGGATACTGTTTTCATCAGTTCTAATGTTGCTCCATTCAGAATGCATTTTTTTAAAGTCAAAATTCACTCTTCACTTAAACATCTGGACTAGATTGGGCAGGGTGAGGAGGCTGGGAGGAGAGTCCTTTTTGCCCTGGAGGCTCTGGACAGCTTTCTTAGAGAGTTGACTTATCCAGGATTAGGAAAAAATATGCTTTTGCATGACTAAGTTCTTTCTAAAGTTTGCTTGTGTAAGCATTTTCAATTAAGAAAGTCCAACTTGAAATATATTTGAATATAGAGTAGAAACAGCTTTTAGTGGGATTAATAGCAATCTCTAACCCATCAAATTAATATCTATCTCCTAAACAGCTTTCAAAAAGCACATGACTGGACAATATTTTTCACTGGTATTGCTTTATTCTGTTTTTAAAATAGTAAAGGCTAAAATGTTATTAAAACTTGGATTCTTATACTGCACTTATTTTTTGTTGTGTTTCACAAGGTTAAAATTTTATATTTTGTAAAATGTCTAAAAAGGAGTCCAGAGTAATCTGCTTTCTTGCTCCCAAATGCAAAGGTCTGAAAGAAGGCACACAGCTTCATTCATTTCTAGGTGTTACGAAACCGAAGTCTCTCAAGTACCAAATGCCCAGATGCATTTACAGGGATGCAGGAGTCTCACTTAAGCAGTGGTTTTTGCCAGTATAAAGAGACCATATTGATTACAGTATGGGGAGATAGAAACCATACCAATTTGGGCAATTTTGGCTCCAATAACGTCTAATTTGCTGTAAATGGGGAACATGTTCTAAGTTAATGTTCTTAAAAGCAACATATGAATTTCTCCTTAAAAATATTTATTGAAAAGCTGTTTTATTGCATGGCACAGATTAAATGTACAGATGTTACCTTAAATCTACTAATTAAGGAGTTCCCTTGTGAATTTGAATATTAAGTACCAGCTGTTATTCACATCACTATTTTAATATACTACCACCAAGATATTTAGTACATGGTTGGCCAGTTGGCTCAGTTGGTTAAAGCGCAGTGTTGTAACACCAAGGTCAAAGGTTCGTATCCCTGCACTGGCCAGCCACCAAAACAAACAAATAAATAAATATGTAATAAAAAGGATTTAACATATTTAGCTGTTTAGAGTGCTAAACTTGTTCAGGAAAAGGAAATGACATTCCCCGAGTGCCTACTATGTGCACAAACTCTATTTCTGTGTCTTGCTGAATCTTTACAGTGACTCCATGAGGTAGATTTTAATCCTCATTTTACAAATGAGGAAACTAAGTCTCAGTGAAGTTATGTAACTTTCCTGAAGATACCTAGCTAATAAATGGTAGAACTGGAATTCAAACCTAGGTCCGCCTGACTGCAAAGTCTGTTTTGCAGAAAACTCTCACCTTTTCTCTTATAAATATTCATCTTGCCCCACAAGTCAAATCACCATCTTTATTGGTTATTAGATATGGGTTATTGGAGAGAGGTATAAATTGACAAGCCTCTGTTCCACAGTGGGAAAATACAGGTAGGATTTTAATGAGGTAAGAGTGGGATGCTTGCACAATGTCTTTTTTGTGCTACTGAAGGAATGTTAGTTTCTGTTTTCCTCTTCAACAGCAGGGTGTAGTAGGAGAATCTTTTGAAATTGAACTCAGTCCTGAGGCCTGAACTTCTCTATTATAGTCGCCTACAAGCCAAGTGACTATTTAAAGGTTACGCCATTTAAAAGCCTTTGCTGTATCTTTAGAAGAGGACACTAGGGGGATGGTTAGTTAGGAAGTGGGGCAATAAGTGTAGAATGTAATGTGCAAAGGCAGGACTATCAGTTGCTTTGAAGGTAGTTGGGGAAAAAGACTAGTGAATATTAAAAATGACAGGAGCAGTTTTGGTTCAGTTATAATTTAAGGGAAAAAGTTGAGGGATCTAATCATGTTTTATTCTAGATCCGATGACTTAATTTTGAGAAGGAAGATCCAGTGATTGAATTCATACAAGGAGATGGCCTGGGGCTTGCTAAAAGTAGGGTTGCAGTTTACTTTCCATTGCATTACAGAAAACCGGAAAAGATAAAGTCATGCATCACTTAATGACAGGGATACTTAATGAGAAATGCGTCATTAGGCAATGTCATGTGAACATCATAGTGTACTTACACAAACCTGTGGTATAGTCTACTACACAGCTAGCCTATTGCTCCAACCACTGTCAAATATGCAGTCATTGACCGAAATGTTGTTACATGGTGCATGACTGAACCACCTTACCCTGGGGGTCTCATAGTTCTGGAATTGGTTAGACTTGTGCTGCCCAATATGGTAGCCACTAGGCATATGTGGCTACTGAGCACTTGAAATGTGACTAGTCTGAATTGAGATGTGCTGTAACTGTAAAATATACACTGGATTTTAAAGGAGATAAAAATAAAATGTGAACTACTTTTTTTCTGTTGATTACATGTTGGAATGACAATATTTTGGATATATTGGGTTAAATAAATTACTGAAAGTAATTTCACCTGTGTCATTTTATTTTTTTAATGTGGCTACTAGAAAATTTAAAATTACATGTGACTCATATCTCTGTTGTATGACACTGGGTTGGAGAATAGGCAGTATTCCCTGAAGCTTCTAGAGGCAAGTGCTTTAGGATGGTAAATATGGAAAAGATTCTGTGTCAGTATTCTGCTTCCCATCAAGCCAGGGACTAATTTTCCCTCTTCCCTCAGATGGTACAGGGCTGGTATTTTGATTATTAGAACATTCCCCTTTATTCATCACTTTGGGTATGTAGATGGATGTCTCTATCAGTCCACTCACTAGATCAAAGCATTTTTTTCCCTAATGCAAGGCTGCCACACATTAAGGGCAGTTGTCCTTCCTATCTCTCTCTTTAAAATCAGTCTTTTTTTTCTTTTTATGTTTACAATTTTATTTTATTTAATCATAATTGATTATACATATTTTTGGATTCAATGTTGACGTATGCTGATCAAATCAATATTACTAGTAGGTATATTGCTACAAATTGTACTTATTCTTTATGCCCCTTGTTCAATCTCTCCCTATCCCCCTCTCCCTCCCCTCTCCCATCACCCTAGATTTCTTCTTTCCCTCTGAAAGAGTAATGGTTACTCTGTTGATTTGTTGCCTAGATGATCTGTCCAAAGGTGAAAGGTGTGTTCTGGTCCAATATTATCATAGAGCAGATGCTTCTGTCACTCTGGAATGGGTTTTGTAGAGAGAGACATCCTCTTCTTTTCTTTGGTCTCTGTTGGTGACTCTCCTTGTGTCTGTGCCCTCCAGTGGCTGGAGGACCATCTGCATGGTGGTTGTGGCATCCAGCCAGTTTCATGGCAGCCATGGTTATTGTGATGGCTGTGGTGGGCCACGCACATGGAGGTGATGTTTTTAGCATGCTCCTTGGTGCTGGTGGTGTGCCTGGTTGTGGGACAGGATCCGGTCCCCAGATCCATGCCTCAGGTCCCTGGGTGGGCCCCAAGGTGCTGGAGGTATGCCTGGTTGTGGGAGGGGGGTTCCAGTCCCTGGGTCCATACCTCAGGGCCCCAGGCAGGCCCTGTGGTGCTGGCGGTGTGCCTGGTTATGGCAGGAGGGTCTGGTCCTGACTCCACACCTCAGGACCCCAGGTGGGCCCCCAGGCACTGGCAGTGTGCCTGGGCCAGAACTTACTTTTTGTCTTTTGCTTACTTCTAAAAAGGGACCAGTACTTGAGCTGTGTGGTTTATCTAAATTGCTGCTTTGCTACTGATTCCCCAGGGAAGGCTTTTTGTGCAGCTCAGGTTTTAATGGTTGACTTTATAGGTACTCCCAGCTCACCAGTGACTCAGTGCACCTGGGTTGTCTAGTAACTCTTATCTGGGCCTGAGTCTTTTTATCAAACTGCACCCCATGCAATTCCATATTCTTGACCAGTCCCCTCTGAGTGGTCCTGCACTGATTGGGGTCAGATCAGCTGTCCTTGCTGTGCCTCAGTGTTCTGCTGGTGGGCCCATCT
>NW_007733907.1:35062-35775 GCF_000696425.1 Galeopterus variegatus
GACTTTATAGGTACTCCCAGCTCACCAGTGACTCAGTGCACCTGGGTTGTCTAGTAACTCTGATCTGGGCCTGAGTCTTTTTATCAAACTGCACCCCATGCAATTCCATATTCTTGACCAGTCCCCTCTGAGTGGTCCTGCGCTGATTGGGGTCAGATCAGCTGTCCTTGCTGTGCCTCAGTGTTCTGCTGGTGGGCCCATCTCCCCCACTGCCCATGCTGCAAACACTTCTCATGGGATGGACCATGCACTGGTCCCTTGCGATGACTCACCTGCCTCTCAGTGGCTCCTTTTTTTCAGTTGTTGTGGCTCCTTGCTCCTATGTGAGTCCACGGGAACCCTATTAGTGGTCTTGCTGGCCTGGGGGCCACAGAGGTCCTCTTCTCCCCTACCACCTCCAAGCAACGCCATCTGAAGGGCACAGCTGCAGCTTTTTCCCAGCTCCTGCTCCATGCACTCAGCAGCTTCAGCCTTAAAGTGGCCATGGCACGAAATGGTTGGAGCAGTTTTTTCTTTCTCTCATCATGGCTTCTCCCTTCTTCATGCACTTTGTAGGTCTCTCCTCCTCTTCCCCTGAGCTCTAGTAGCCCCAACTTGACTGTTGTTGCTTTTTATAGTTGTAAATTGGTTGATTTGTGGGAGAGAGTGACATTGGGGACTGTCTATTCCACCGTCTTGACCAGAAGTCTAATGTGTTTTTAAATGCATGGATA
>NW_007733907.1:36602-46061 GCF_000696425.1 Galeopterus variegatus
GTGTGTGCACTCAGAAGTTGGCAAAGGTTATGAATTCAAGAACAATTGTACTGGGAAACCTCAGGTCAAAGTGAGCGAAATTAGGCCAGTGTTGGTTCATGCAAACTTTGCATTAATTGTGAGCAACCCTGACATTGTGGCTGAGCTCAGGACGTGGTATCTGCTCAGCCACATGTTGCTTTGAGGGGCCATGTTGATACCCTTTCTTGGTATCATGTCTCTATTCAGAGTGCAAATTGCACATTTTATTAATGCTAGGCTTTGGTTTTAAAATCTGGTGGAATGCCACAGTAGTGTTGGGAAACCAACTCAGGGCATGTGTTCACAGGGACATGAGTTTGGAGCTCTGAGGTGGTGTACGGCCAAACTGTTTCATTTCCAAGAGCAGCAGACAGGAGTACCCTCTCATCACTCCTCATGTGCACAATTATGCAGCTCCATTTATCTGTGATTGCAACATGCCTTCAGTCAGTGGACTTCCAGTCCCATTCAGTTTTACAGAGTTGGTTTTTTAGACTTCAGTTTTCCAGTTTTGAAGAACTTCTTTAATTCCCGTAATTCCTGGGGCTTCAAACTCTGGTCCACCCCTGGGGTCAACTTATAGCTCAGAGGAGACACGATGTAACCATTTTGGTAAAGACAGATTCTCTTGCAGAACTCAAAGGTGCTAAACATAACTCCAAAATATGGAACTATCTGTTAAAACAGAAAATGAAAATCATGTTACACTCTTAAACAGAAAACATCAATGTGCCTACAATCAACTTGGATCAGGATAAACTGAGATAATGGCTCTGGACAATACAACTTGATAACTCTTTTTGGAATCAAGGAAGATGGCAAAGGGAAAGCTGGCCTAGTGTGGGTTGGGGGAGAGGAACGAGCGATTGAAGGGCATGCCCTGGGGAGGCACTGGTTCTGTATTAATGTGCATGTAGACAATCTGACACTGCCTGTCAATATATGCTGGCCTTGACTGCAATCATTTACACGTCAGCTAGTTAGTCCAGAGTTCTTAAACCCTTTATTTTGGTCATGGAGTTCTTTGGGAATATGATACACATCCATATACACACACGTGTTTGCATACAATTTTAGGATGGGGGTTAAATTCCCCTTAGGAATCCATGACCCTCCATATTAGGAACCGCTACACTAAATGCTCAGCTCCTCTAGGATGGGGTATAAGACACCCCACCACTGCACAGGATCCCCTCTCCTCAAGGCTGACAGCCAGCTTGCATTCATGGGCCTTAGGCTAGCATCAGTGCTAGAGAGGGTGTTTCCATGCAAACTGTGGAGGTGGGGTGGGGGGTTGACAAAGGAAGAAGGCAGAATTGGAAAAGGCAGATAGAGACTGGCCACTCCATTCACCTTCAGTAAGTTGGCTGTCACCCCATTCCAGAGCCCCAGTACCCCTTGGGTCTTCACTATCTTCTGGAAGCAGTCCATGGCTCCTGAAAAATGGACATCCACTCCTCCATGGTGGGGAAGATAGGGGCTCTGAGCCTGGCAGGAAACAGAAAGTGGGATGAGGTGATTTATTTATTTATTTATTCATTTATTTATTTATTTATTTATTTATTTTTTAAAAGATGACCGGTAAGGGGATCTTAATCCTTGACTTGGTGTTGTCAGCACCACGCCCAGCCAGTGAGCGAACCGGCCATCCCTATATGGGATCCGAACCCGGGGCCTTGGTGTTATCAGCACCGCACTCTCCCGAGTGAGCCACTGGGCCGGCCCAGGAATGAGGTGATTTAAACACCAGGAAATAAATGTCCTAGTCAGAGTAGCCAGGGTCTCAAGTCTGGACTCTGGATGCTATGCCCCTGGCCAAGATGATGGCAAAGAACAGCTACCGCAGGGTTCTTTTTGTTCCAGGGGCTTAGAATGAATAGTAACATGTAATAAAATCACGATACCCTGTTCACATATTTGTGGTTTATTTTGCTTGGAAGGAAGCAGACATTTGGGGCAGACTCAATTTCATACTTACATTCACTACCAACCTATGCCCTTTGGACATGATAAACACACTCCCATGCCCTTAACACCCATGCTCCTGCCCTGCTTCTTTGTTTTAACTGAGCCCTCCCCTGTGAAGCTCCCAAATGTGGGCTGCTCATTTCCCTACAGCACAGATGTCACAGGGTGGAGAGCAGAGTGATGGCATTCTTCTAGCTCCCTGTTGCTATTCTCACACTGACTCCTTAACTCTCAGGCCAAAAGTGCCCATCTGGGGCTCATGTCACTGAACCACACTCCTTGTCCTGCTTTTATCTATTGACCTCCTGGCCACTCATCCACAGTCATTGAAGTCTGTGACACCTGGTGGCTCAGCCTCTCCCAGACTCACCACCATCTTAGGTAATTTGGCATCTATAATGACAACCCATCCCATACCAAGTTTCTGGACCTTTTTTTTTTTTTTTAAAGATGAGCAGTAAGGGTATCTCAACCCTTGGCTTGGTGTTGTCTGCACCACACTCAGCCAGTGAGCCAACCGGCCATCCCTCTATAGGACCCGAACCTGTGGCCTTGGTGTTATCAGCGCTGCACTCTCCCGAGTGAGCCACAGGCCAGCCTCCTTCAAGTTTCTGGACCTTGACTTCAGTGATCCTCACCTTTATACCACTTTGGCCACCCCCTCCTTCGGCCACCTGATGGACTTCATCACCACCCCCAGAACTATCCTGACCAAACCCAATTATCACCAAAACACTACATCTCTGAAAGTAACTTTTTTTATCCTTTAAAAAAAGAATTTTATGATCAGATGAAATGACTTTTTAATATACCACTTATATATAAAATTGACATAGCTGGCTTTCGGAAATGGTGTTGTTGGGCCGAGCCCGTGGCGCACTCGGGAGAGTGCGGCGCTGGGAGTGCAGCAGCGCTCCCGCCGCGGGTTCGGATCCTATATAGGGATGACCAGTGCGCTCACAGCGCTCACTGGATGAGCATGGTGCGGCCGGTCTCAAAAAAAAAAAGGACAACAAAAAAAAAATGGTGTTGTTTGCATTGAGCTATGCACATCTAGTTGGGGCTGTATAGCACTCTGTTGCAATGGAACCAAGATTTCCCAGGTGGTGACTCTCCTTGTGTCGATGCACTCCAGTGGCTGGCGGACCATGTGTGGTGGTTGTGACGTCTAGCCACTTTCACAGCTACCGTGGTTACTGCGGTGGTTGTGGTGGGCCACCCACACGGAGGTGATGTTTTTGGCATGTTCCTTGGCCCTGGTGGTGTGCCTGGTTGTGGGCGGGGGGGAGGGACTTTCTAAAATCAGTCTTATTAAGTCCTGTTTCTACTAGGGCTTTTGCCAAGTTGTCAAGGGAATGGGATAAGCAGTGTGGCTGTTCTTGTGTGGAATCAATGAAAACTACCAAAGAAATGATAATTATGTAGTTTAAAAGAAATAGCATTTATCAAATCCAGGAATTTTAAGGCAAAAGGACCACCATATTCTAATAATAAACTATGGTTTGTCTTATTGCTCATGCAAAGCTTACGAAATGATTACTTGTCTCCCTGTAATGAAACATGAGTTTGGCCTCCTTTTGCTTTCCACAAGGCACCAGGCCTAGTGTTGTGCTCATAGATACTCAGTATATACACGGAAAATTATAGTGCATAGACTGCACACTAATAACACTAATTTCTTCAAAATTAACAACCTTCATCTTAAGCAAAAGCCTCAATGAAGAAAATCTGAGAAATTAAGACAGGGTTTTATATACTACTCTGAGGATCAGTAAGTTGAAGCACAAGGCCCTCTTGAGCAAATTATCTTTCTGGCTTGCTAAAGCTGTTGGAGACCATTAACATCATGAGGCCGGTTACAGGAAACACTGGTCTCTAAAATATCATGGTCTCACACCCTGTGGGGGCTTATGAATCTGACTTAATACAGCAGGTACTGGCCAGATTATAGGACAAGTCAGCTCTAAGTATTTCACACGTTTATAACCACAGGAATTATTGCATCCACCACTGGGTAAAGTTTTGGGGTAGCCGCTAAAATTAAGCAAATAGTATGGTAATCCAAGGTGGATGGTGAAGTTAGGGCTTCCACACCAAAAACAGTTGGATGTGTAGCAACCATGAACATGGAAAAAATCTCAGAAGTTGAACAAGTAAACAAAAACCAGGACAGACAACTCAGGTAAGTGAATACTACCAGCTGGCTAAAACAAATTCTTTAAAGGAGATTTCCACCTAACTCATTTGACCAGCAGGAGTAAATAAATCTCAACTGATACATTTTTATTCAAGTTGCAGCTGGGAGCTTGATTAACTGGGAAACAACAGTTAAATGACATTACATTCTTCATAGTCACCACTTCAATTTCAGTATCTGCATATGGAAGCACAGAGTTACACTGAAATTGTGTATGGTGTAGAACACCACTAAATCAGCTCCCAGGAAAATTACTTTACTTAGCCTGTATAAGTAATTTTCACTTTTTCTCTCAGGGAGAGATTTCAACTTTAACACTGGTTAGGGTCATTTCCTCCAGTTACTTGGTTGTATATTTTGAGAAGACATCCATTGGCACTTGGGGAGGCTTAGAACATAAATCAACATTAGAAGTAAAGAAACACATGGTTAAAAGTTCTACTTTAATCACAAATTCACAACTGGATATTTAATTTGAATATCTTAGAAAGCTAAAAGGACATGTTAAATTTTTTAACCAATCAGTAAAAATATGTGCCAAATTTCTAATGTTCATAACTTGGAATTTATCACATAAATATAGTATTTATAAGTATATCCTTTATTTGCAAAAGTATTATTCTTAAAACATTTCTTTCCAACACATTTAAAATTTTAATGTTTGAAGGAAAAAAATACCACCCCATTAAAAAATGTATTACTAAACTTTAATGTGTGATTATACCAGTGCCACCAAATTAGAAAACAAAAACAAACAAAAAACATACCATTATGTTGGCTATGTAGTCATTACTACAAATAATGACAACACATGTACTACATGGTGATCATATACATGCTCTTGCTTTACCTCTCAGTCATTGTCAGAACCATTTGGAGGTAAGAAAACAAATGCATCATTGAAAATATGCCCAAAGGCCCTGAGACGGTATACCCCATACATCATCACATGCATCTGATTAGGAGTCAGTCCATTAAAAGTAACAGCCATATCTGAACAACATCCTTCTACTACCTGGTTGGGGTGATTAGTCATTGCCTCTTTAATAAAAAGCCCAACAGATTTGGTATTAAACACATCTTTTCCATCAGCATCTTCTGCATTTTCTGCAAACACTCCAGCATATTTCAGGCAGACCGCTAGCTGCTTATCTTCAGATATCTTCCAAATCATCCCTCCTTGTTCAGGACACTTTTCAGGGATATCGAGAAGGCTGTCAAGTCTTTTCATTGATTCTATACTTAAGACAATTCCTCCTTCCACACTCACATATTCAAGGTCTCCAGATTTTATAGTGTGACCTAGATAGAAAGGCTGTGATGGGTCCTTTTTTAATAAAAAATATTTTAGGTTTTCAATAATAGCAAACGTAGTGGGGCGTGCGAGGAAGAACCAGTTGTACTGGTCTCTATACTTATCAAAGGCATATTTATAAGCTTTTCGCATCATTAACCACATGTCATTTGTTTCCATATTAACTGACTCAAACACTTTAACATTTTCAGAACTGAAGAACTCTGCTTTGTCACAGTGTTTGGTCCACGTCTCCTTCACTGCAGCCCAAAGACTCACATCTTTGGGTTTTACAAGGATGATGCAGTATACCCGAAAATTCTTACTGAGCTCCATGCGTTCATCCTCTGAAATTTTCAAGATATCTTCTTTGTTAGGAGCTTGGAGGTGATGATGCTCATGGTGGTGCATTCTATTTCCATGACCAATCCTAACGTGTCCTAGCATAGTGATCAAAGCACAGGAAATGCTTCCAAGCATCACACCCTTCAAAAATGAGCTGCTTTCAGAAAGCATTTTTCCTATAAAGAAGAAAAAGACCCTTAAAATACTTAATAGAAAAGGATTACTCTAGTAATTTGATTTGGTTTTCCTTATATACTTACATTTTTTCTCTTAACATTAACAAGAGGTTCCCAAGCTTGAAATCAAGTAAGTTGCATATACTTAAAGTTCATGGAAAGATTTGTATTCTTTTAATTCTAGTTTTTCACAAACTTTTTAAAGTACCCTTGTAGTACCACAGACTCTCAGAATCTTTAGCTTCCAGTGGTATCTGTTTACTGTTCAGTATAAACTGGAACTTTGTAGAAACTCCTCTATGGAGAGAATTTGCTGTGGCGAGGCTATTTTTATACTTCACCTATGGGGACTTAATTAACTGAGTACTAAGTCAAAGCATTAACCCTAGAAACCAAAGCTAGCTACAGAGGTGTTCTTCCACTATGACCTTTAAAGAATTTCGCATCACAAGCTTGCATTATGTTATTTAAATACCTCTGCAGATATAAATGGACTTTTACACTAAAACCTTAAATTGAACAGATAAAACCACCTATAATTGGCAAATCACCAATGGTATCTGTGCTGGCATTTTTGTTCTCAACGTAGTGCTTTATTTAACTGATGGCTTCTGTCCTTAGGTGTGTTGAACACATCTAAATAAAGTCACTTGAGATTGATACCATAATGATAATATTTACCCTTCTGTTCCTAAGACTAAATAGTTTCCAATACAATATCTCAACTATTGATGTAATGAGACCATAATGAAAATAAATTATTTGGATGAAAAATGAGTCAATATAGGCATATCTGGGGACCATTAATGAACATTTTTATTTTCTCAAAAGGCATTTTCTTCTTCTTTGGAGAAATAAAAGGGAAAAAGTCTACACTTTTATTTCAATTAGAGATTAAAAGAAAAGCCAACGTTAAACATAACTTGAAAAAAAAGTATGCTACACATTTATGCTAGTAAAGGCTGAAATTTTCCCAATCTCTCCTCTATCTCTACAAAGAATGTTCTAATGAGCTACTTAAATTTTCCCTCTGTCTCTTAAAGTTGAAAGGGGACTTAGAAGCTCATTAATATCATTTCTCTCATTTTACAGATATGGAAATGGAGGTCCACAGAGGTTAAGTAAATAACCCAAAGTCACACAGCTAGTCAGTGCTAGAAGTGGACTAGAAACCAGACCTCCTGACAACAGTTTAATGCTTTTTCCACTACAGAATAATAATCTCCACAGTGCTCGTACCATATTATTAAGAGTTTAATAAACGAGCTATTTAATAACCTTGTTTTCCCACAAATAAAAATGTGGAAACTGCTGACCATAATTGATGATTTGCACCCTACTGCTACAAGGAAACTATCCCCATGGTTTTCTTCTAGAGGAAATGGACAAGGTGTGGCTGTAATTCCTGAGTAGGGAGTGGGGAAAGAGGCAGGATGGTTTTCCAGTGTCACTCACATAACTTGGTCATTAAACACTGCTCCGAGAAGGAAAAGAGAAGTAACAGGAAACAAGCTGAAGTCACTCTAAAATTAATTTATATAAGATTTTGGCATTTCACATTATACTATTTTCACTACTTCTGACCAATATATGATAATTCACACAGATCTCTTCGCTCGATTATAGCTCATGTATGTCAGAACTCTTCCTGATGGGGATACTACTCCTGGCTGCAAAAATATTGATCAAAACTCAAGAAGTCTACAAATTTTAAACGAAATCATTTGCACAAGTGATTCTGAGTTTTCCCATCAGGAGAGACAAAAAACTAACACTGGGGCTGCACATGAGAGGATATTTTTCTGCAGTGGAGAGGGAAACTTAAAACTGAACACAGGCACAAATATGGCAGCAACCATCCAAATGGCTTTTGAGATGAAGCTTTTTAGAAGGTGCAGGTGGTTGGGGTGGAGTATGGAAAAGGCAGAACGAAATGGAGAAGAGAAGTGAGAGGGAAGATATGGTCACCTCCAGACTCCACTGAAGGGCACAGGGAGCGCCTCCAGGAGGGCGGCTCTCCGTCTCCCGCTCCCACTAGTCCTCCCCCTGCACCTGCCCCAGCATCCCATGTACAGCATGCCGGGAGCGGGCTAGGGCCCAAGCCTTTCCCAGGGGAGAGGAGGGGACGGGTCTAGCCGCTCTGGGGTGCGCACCGGGTTGGGGTCCAGGCCCCAGCACTCACCCGCGTCTAGAACGTCTGGGGGGGCAGGAAAGTGCAGCCGCGCACAGCTTTCCCGTCACATTCGCGCGCCACTCGGTTACGCCGGGCTGCTCTAGACTCAGGCGGTGTCCTCTCGTTGGTCTCGCTAAAGGTGGAGGAGCCAGGAAGCTGACACCGCGAAGGAGGGGAGCGGGGCGGGACAAACGAGCCCTGACCGCTCTCCCGCGCGCCCGCGCGCCCGCGCAGACGTCCGCCGGGCTCGCGCGCACGCAGCGTACCCTTTCTCCCCGCCCCCGCCGAGTTCGGAGCAGAGCGGGTGGCTGGTGTGACCCTCACGCTCGCCTATACCGGATGGGACGCCCGGAGGACCGGGCGGGAGGGCCACTCGCTGACACCTCCCACCTCTCTACCTTCCCGGCTTGGAAACTGAGAGGGAGGAAGAACCTTGCTCCCTGCATCGCTTGTGTCAGATCTTTCAGTGGCTTTTCTAACGTACCCCTGCGTCTTTGCACCCTCATGTTGGCCAGTACTTCTGGGACCAAAATGCAAGCCACTGAAATAGGCATCGAATTATGAGGGCGAGGATTCGCTGTGGTTACTGGAATGGGATCTGAAGCTCCACTGCGTGAAATTCAATCCTGTCTTCACCTCGACCTTGGATAACCTGGGAAAGTTATTTCATCTCGCTAAGCCTCAGTTCCCTCTTTTGTAAAGTATAGAGAAGTATCATTTTAGTGCTTATCTCATAGAAGATTAAATGAGATAGGGGCTGGCCGGTTACTCAGTTGGTTAGATTGCGGTGTTCTAACACCAACGTCAAGGGTTCTGATCCCCGCGCCGGCCAGCCGCCCAAAAAATAAAAAGTAAAAAATGAGATGGTGCACGTGACTCGCTTAGCAAAAGATTAAGCATAGAGTAAGCATTTATTAGATACTAGCTGTTATTACTCACCCATGTATCTCTAGCACTTAACCTAGTGCCAGCACGCGGTAGACAATAAATGTGTGTGGAATTAGTGAATGTTAGAGCTACAAATGAAGAACCAGGCCCAGAAAGGATAAGGAACTTTCGAAAGGTCACAGTGAATTAACGGTAGAGGTGGGACTATAATCCTAATTATGAGTGCAGAGCTCTCTTTCCACTAAATTTATGATCTGTCTTTTAAAATTCATTATTGTGGCAGAGGGGCTTTTGCAAAAAGTCTTAAAAAAAAAAAAAAAAAAAAAAAAAAACCGGAACTAGGAAAAGAATAGAAAGAAAAAAAAAAAAAAACATTTAGATCTTGTTTTTTTTTTTT
>NW_007733907.1:46185-64570 GCF_000696425.1 Galeopterus variegatus
TTTTTAAAAATCATTTTTTGGGGAGGGGGGGTTTTGGAAAAAAACTTAAAAAAAAAAAAAAAAAAAAAAAAAGATGACCGGTAAGGGGATCTTAACCCTTAACTTGGTGTTGTCAGCACCACGCTCTCCCAAGTGAGCTAACCGGCCATCCCTACATAGGGATCTGAACCCGCGGCCTTAGTGTTATCAGCACCACGCTCCCCCAAGTGAGCCACAGGCCGGCCCAAAAAAGTACAAAATCTTACAGATATTTAAAATGTACAAGTACTTTAACTAGGTTCCATTGAAAAAACATTAAGTGGTGACTTAGGCCTGAGTTCCTAAAGACATGTATATTTGAGTACTGGCAGACCGAAGGTTTCAGGGAGCACTGAAACAATGAATAAATAGATTTAAGGCAATAACTATCCTGACAGCACTACCCTAAATTCTGGGGATATAGTGGTGAATAAAATAAGTCCCCTGCCTTCATGGAGCTCTCAGTGTAGGAGGGAAGAGAGACATTAAACAATTCATTACAATTATAATGGTGGTATGTTCTCTAAGGAATACAGAAATGCATTTTAGAATTGGGAAGGAACTTAGACTGCAAGATATCTCCATTATATTTTGTTAAGTAATATATATTGTTTATTATCACATATTATATATAAATATATACAACGGATCTTCAAAAAGTTCATGGAAAGATCATATTATCTTTTAATAACATTTTTACCTGAACCTTTTGAAGTACTCTTGTATGTATGTATATGTACATATGTATAGTTAAGTGAAACAAATTGCAGAATAATATATATAATAAGGTTATGTTTTGGTGAAAACAAACATGTTATATATGAGCACATATGTCTGATCTGTTTTGAGTTGTGGAAGGCTACTCAGCAGGATGTTAGTATTGATTAAATCAGGAGGTTGGGGGATGATTAGCTTTGTCTTTATAAATTGTTGTATTGCATTGTTTCACTGGTTATAACAAGCATTTATTACTTTTGAACTTGAAGAACAGCAAATAAAGGGATCTTTAAAATTAGACAAAAAAAGACGAACAGATACTATCAGTACATTTTCTATCACTCAGAATACCTGAAACTGGGTAATTTATAAAGGAATAAAATTTATTTCTTACAGTTTTGGTCAAGGGGGTGCATCTGTTGAGGACCTTCTTCCTGGTGGGGGACCTCTGCAGAGTCCGAGGCAGTGCAGAACATCTCATGGCAACAGGGCAAGAGCGTACTCACGTGTTTTCTCTTCCTCTTCTTATAAAGTCATCAGTTTCACTACCATGATAACTCATTAATCTATTAACCCATTGTAGTGGATTGAATTATGTCCCCCCAAAACTCACTGATGCTTGAATTGTGTCCCCCAAGTTTTATGCATTAGAAACTTAGCGCCCATTGTGACTGTTAAGAGGGTGGGAAATCCTATTACGGTAATTGAAAGGTGGAGCCTTGAAGAGGTTATTGGATTATAGGACTGTGCAGTAGTGAATGGATTAAAAAATGGTGGTCAGGGGTCTGGTTCTGAAGGCTTTAAAAGAAGAGAGAGGAAAGTCTGTCTTTCCCTCTCTCTGCTCGCTCTGCTTCCACCATCTTGTAATATGAGACCCTTGGGTCACTGTCACCACCACCAGATAGACTTTGGACTTTCCAGCCTCACTGTAAGCAATAGATTTCGTTTTCTTTATAAATTACCCAGTTCCAAGTATTTTGTTATAAGCAAGGAAAACGGACTCATACACCCACTAATCCATTAATGGATTAATTTATTCATGAGGACAGAGCCCTTTTGATCCAGTAACCTCCTAAAGACCCCACTTCTTAACACTGTTGCATTGGGGATTAAGCTTCAACATGAGCTCTAGAGAGGACGAATATTCAAACCATAGCACATACCAATAAAAATACCTTTTAAAGAGTGTAAAGTACCGGTCTATCCTAGCAAAAAGAGACCAAGAAAGGACAGATAGAAATGGCGCTCAGAATTCAGAGACAGTAATAAGGAGACAATTTAAAATATTTCTTCTAAAAAGAAGGTAATTACGTTAGGTGATGGGTATGTTAATTAGCTTGATTGTGGTAATCATTACACAATGTATACATATATCAAATCATTGCATTGTACTCCTTAAATATTTACAATTTTTATTTGTCAAATATACCTCAATAAAGCTGGGAAAAATAAAATGTTTCTTTTCTTATTTTAGTACAGGAAGGTATACCAAACTAGGGCTGGCTGGTTAGCTCAGCTGGTTAGAGCAAGGTCAAGCGTTCAGAGCCCTGTACTGGGCAGCAGCCAAAAAAAGAAAAAAAAAAGGAAGGTATATCAAACTGGAAGTAATGATACACGATGCTCCAAAACAGAATAAACCACGAGATTTTCAATACCAAAAGAACTCTTAGTGAGAGATTGTCTAAGAACCCAGTTTTTTACCTAAAGCAGAGCTTAAATATACTTAGCATTGGAAATTAAGTTAGATGATTGCATTTTTTAGACAACATTCCATATTGTAGCCCTAATTTTATTTTATTTATTTATTTATTTTTAAAAGATGAAGCGGTAAGGGGATCTCAAATCCTTGGCTTGCTATTGTCAGCAGCACGCTCAGCCAGTGAGCTAACCAGCCATCCCTATATAGGATCCGAGCCTGTGGCCTTGGTGTTATCAGCACTGCACTCTCCTGAGTGAGCCACGGGCCGGCCCTGTAGCCTTAATTTTAAAGTATATGTAATTAGTATCTATTAAAATTAGGAATATTCACATTCTTTGGTCCAGCAAACCCACTTCTAGTAATCTCTTCCACGGAAATTAAAACACCTGAATGTAAGCCTAAATGTATAAGGAAAAATACATTATTGTTTATAATAGCAAGCATAGTAAATATCCATTAATAAGAGAGTGGTTGAATTCATTACGGTACATTTATATAGTAGAATATTAAGCATAAAATAAGCAGAGAGCTTATTTCACTAACCTGCACTACACACTTCCCTAAACACATTAAGCTGTACCTTGTATGGGAGGGTTGCTTCTGAATTTGTTTGCCTTTGTGTACACAGCAGGTAAGGCAAGATTGCGTTCAAAACTGACAACACTGCATTTTGGTAAGTTATTTCTGCCAAGTGCGTGAATTATTCAGCACAAGAGGTCATTAATTTCTAGTAATTGGCAATTCACTTGCAAGTGAGCACTCAAATCTGTCCAAAGGCCTTTAGGAAATTAACATGGCTTTCCACAATGGTTCACTGGAATAATAAATATTGAAA
The DNA here is from genome assembly GCF_000696425.1 of Galeopterus variegatus. Classification (NCBI taxonomy): domain Eukaryota; kingdom Metazoa; phylum Chordata; class Mammalia; order Dermoptera; family Cynocephalidae; genus Galeopterus; species Galeopterus variegatus. Next base: position 49,455 of record NW_007733907.1, read on the forward strand.
AAAATCTAAAGTGAATTGTTTTCTGCATAATATCTTAATTGGAGAATTAAAAATGTCTTGTATGTTTACCTAAATAAAGTACTTATAATATATGTACCTCTTCTGCCCAGAGTTTCTCAACTGTTTATATTCAAAAAACAAACTCCCTTATCTGAATAAATTCATTATCGTTTCCATTTGAGTATAGTGTGGTCTCTAAATGAATCTCATTTGTGCTTTCAGGCATATTCATACTTGCAATCTCATTTCAAAAATGTTTTTCTGTTTTTTTCTTCTTTCCCTCCAACGTGGGACGTGTTTTTCTATTTGATGACTATATAAGAGCTTTCTTTTTCAAAATAATAAACTCATTTGCCCTCCAACAAATATATATTAAGTGTTTACAGTATGTCAGACCCTATGGTAAGCATTATTTAAAGCATTTTTATTATGGCGGATTTCAAACATATTCAGAAGTAGAGAGAAAAGTATAATGAAATGACATGTAATTTTTAGCAAGTTTAAACATCACAAGCTCAAAGCTAATTTTGTTATATCTATACCTCTATTTCTTCCCTCCCTTCCAGATTATTGGTAAACACCTCCTGTACATCATATAATTTCACCCATAAACGTTTCAATATGTATCTAAAAGAGTAAGGACTTCTTTTTAAAAAGTTGCAATACCAATACCACTAGCACAACTAAAAAAATAATTCCTTAATATAATAAAACATCCAGTCAGTGTTCAAATTGCCAATAATATCACAAATGTCATGATTTTTTAATAATCTAAATCAGACTCCAAGTAAAGTCTTCACATTGTGATTGGGTTTTGTGTCTCTTAATTCTCTTTGTAGTCTATAGATTTTTCTCTCTCTCTTTCCCCTTGACATTTCTTTATTGAAGAAATGTGGTTGTTTGTCTTGTACATTTACCCATAGTCTGGTGCTGATTGTCATCATGGTTCCTTTAATATTTTATTCTGTCTTCTGTGTTTCTTTTTTTTTTCTTAAAGATGACCGGTAAGGGGATCTCAACCCTTGGCTTGGTGTTGTCAGCACCACGCTCAGGCAGTGAGCAAACCGGCCATCCCTATATGGGATCTGAACCCGCGGCCTTGGTGTTATCAGCACTGCACTCTACCAAGTGAGCCACGGGCCGGCCCCTGTCTTTTGTGTTTCTTGTAAATGAGTAGTTGGGTCTAAAGTAGGGTTGCCAGATTTAGCAAATAAAAAATGCAGGGCTGCACAGCAAAAGAAACAATCAACAGAAAGGAGAGGCAACTTGCAGAATGGGAGAAAATATTTACAAAGTATTCTTCTGACATGGGATTAATATCCAAAATGTATAAAGAGCTTAAAGAAGTCAACAGCAGGGGGGAAAAATCCAATTAAAAAATGGAAAAAAGACCTGAATAGACATTTTGTAAGACTGGCCCAAAAGCATGAATCTTACTTGTTGGGAAGGCTCATCTCGCAAAGACCAGGAGACAGAGATCACTGCAATCAAGCAAGAGGTTTTTATTCCAGCATGCTGGGATCGCTCCGTCTTCAGGACAGAAGCGGCCCCGAGCTCTTAACACAAGCACTTTTTATACAGTTTGGTAGGCAGACTTTGGCAACAGGATGAGTTGTACACTTTGGTAGGCACACTTTGGCAACAAGATGAGTTGTACACAGCTTATTGGTCATCTGAGGTGACTTTTAAATTCATTGGTGGTACACAGGTGGGAACTGGGGATGTGACCCATCACCTAGTAGTGAGGCCTTTTCTGGAACTGGGTGTACTTCAGTTTCTTGGAATGGCCCACCCTTATAGTGGTTAGGCCGTTCCTGGAAAGTCCCACCCCTATAGCGGTTAGGCCTTTCCTGGAAATTCCTTTTCCCTTGGCAATGGAAAGTTCCAAAAAGGTTGGTGGGTTTTTTAGCAATTCAAATACTATTTAAACTTAATTAATCTACCTTATCACACAGCAAGCAGTTTTACAGAAGTGAATTGCATATGTTATGAAAGCAGGGGTTAATTTTATCTCTACAATTTCTCAGTAGAAGACATAAAAATGGCCAACAGGCATATGAAAAATTGCCCAACATCACTAATCATCAGGGAAATGCAAATCAAAACCCCATTGAAATATCATTTCACCCCAGTTATAATGGCTAGTATCAAAAAGACAAAAAATAAACAATTACTAGTGAAGATATGGAGAAAAGGGAACTCATACAAGGGTACTTCAAAAAGTTCATGAAAAAATTCATATTACCTTTTTTTTTTTTTTTTTTTGGCTATTTGTTTTTTTGGTGGCTGGCCTGTATGGGGATCCAAACCTCTGACCTTCATATTATCTTTAATTCTATTTTTCCACGAACTTTTTGAAGTACACTCGTACACTGTTGGTGGGAATACAAATTAATACAGCCATTATGGAAAACAGTATGGAAGTTCCTCAAAAAACTAAAAGTAGAACTTCCATATGATCCAGGAATCCCACCGCTGGGTATTTATCCAAAGCAAAGGAAATTAGCATACCAAAGAGCTATCCACACCCTCATGTTTATTGCAGCACTGTTCACAATAGCCACGATATGGAATCAACCTAGGTGTCCAGCAACAGATGACTGGATAAAGAAAATGTGGTGTATATATACACAATGGCATATTGTTCAGCTGTAAAAAAGAATGAAATACTGTCATTTGCAGTGACATGGATGAACCAGAAAGGTGATATAAAACTAAATAAATAAATGAAGAAAGAAAGAAAGAAAGAAACATGGATGAGCCTGGAAAACATTATGTTAAGTGAAGTAAATCAGGCACTGAAAATTAAATATTGCATGTTCTCACTCATATATGGGAGCTAAAAAAAGTTGAGCTCATAGAAGTAGAGAGTAGAATCGTGGTTATTAGAGGTTAGGAAGGGTAGGGTTAGGAGAGATAGGGAGAGGTTGGTTAATGAATACAAAATTACAGCTAGATAGAAAAAATAAGTTCTGGTGGTCTACAGTAGTGCTAGACAATAATAGAACTCTGTACCTCATAACTATGTACAATTACTACATGTCTATTATAAGTAAATAAAAAGTAGGGTGTTGGGAAAATAGAATAATTTAATCAGGCCCCCTTGTCTTAGGTCTGGTTGGGGGTGGTGCAAAGCATTCTTTGGAAATGAGGTGTGTGTGGGTGGAGTTAGTACACATATGCAGGGCCACCGCCTTGGCTGGCATCGACTGCTTCAGGCGTCCACTGCACTTGGACATGCTCTAGAACTTACAGCTCCAAGGACTTTTTGCCAGTTACCTAGCTCATAGACCTGCATGTGAGGGGTCTGGGGACCCAGCCTGGCATGTGAAGTGTTTGCCACCCAGTCTGTGAACAGGCTTGAGGGGTCTGTGAGCTCCAGAGCCAGCCCTAGCTCGACATAGGGCTCCCAATTAAATTGAATCTCAGATAAACAACAGATACTTTTTTAGTACAAGTATGTCCCCAATACGGGTCATACTAAATATTCCATGAGAAATGCTTACACTAAAAAAAAAAAAAATGTTTATCTGAAGTTCAGTTTTATCTGTGCATCCTTAATTTTATCTGGAAACTCTAACCTTAATCTAATGGCTTTGTTGCATTTAGGTTCAATTTTTTTTTTAAGGCAAAACTGATTCATGCATGATGCTGTATGCTTCTCTCAGGAGCCACATAATGTCTGGTTGTCTCTCTTTGTGATGATAGCTGCCTTCGATGCTCAATGTCGATAGGTAATTTATTAGGGTTGCAATATAGTGTTCTTCTAATTTTCCAAGGCATATTTTTAAGAGGAAGTTCAGTGTAGCGATTAAGCGGTCAGGCTCTGGGGGTAAGAACGACTTGATTTTGAGATCTGGTTCTGTCACTTCCTAGCTGTGTGACCTGGGACAAGTTAGTTTATTCTCTCAACCTTAGTTTCCTCATCTGTAAAATGAAGCTAATAATAGTACCTATCTCATAAGGTTTTTGTGAAGATTAAATGAGTTAAGGTGTGTAGAGGGTTTAGAAAAATGTCCAGCACACAGGAGATGCTCAATAAAAGCTAGCCATCATATTTAATGAGACTTTTTTTTAAAATCTGATGAGAGTTTATTATGTTGTGGAATAGAACACTTTAAGATAACTGGAATTATATCCAATTATATGGACAGTAAGGACAACAAATTTCTAGGAAATTCACAGAATTTCTAATACTCATATTAATAGTATTTATCTATACAAATATAAGCCTTTCAAATTCAGGATTTTCGAATATTAAAAACATTAAATCCTCCATTCAACAGTTGTTACATTTTCACATTATTTATTAAAATAATTATGAAGGTTTTCTGAATGAATGGCCTCTCATGTTTGTTCAGTGCTTTACAGTCAACAAAGGCCATTTTCACATGCATTCTCATTTGATCCACATAGCTGCCTTTTAACCAGAGAAACTGATTTTGTTCATTTTTTATATCTGAAGAATCTTGGGCTTAGGGAGACAACTAGCTCAACCTAACACAAGTGGAAAGTCATACAACAGAGCAGGGACTAAGTCCTAGCCCAAGGCTCTTTTAATTTTTTTTCTTTAAATTTTAATTGACACATCGTAATTGTACATATTTATGGAGTACAATATGATTCTTTGATACATATATATATATTGTATAACGATGAGGTCAGGGTAGTTAGTATACCAATTACCTCATGCATTTATCATTTTGGGGGGCTATAGAACATCAGAACTTATTCCTCCTATCTAGTTGTCATTTTGTACCTGTTGGCCAGCCTGTTCTTGTTTTCCCTTCCTCCCGCCCCTGTCTAGTCTCTGGTAACTGCTGTTCTACTCTTTGCCAAGGCTCTTTTGATAGAAAACAGGTCCTCTCTCCACGCAATACTTTCATTTCTTGGTTTCAGTTACAACACTATCTTGTTTACTTTTTCAACTTTTTAACCTGTTTCTTTCTCAAACTACTCCCTCTCTCCCGACCCCCATACCCATCCTTGGTGTCTCTTCCTCCTCTTCCCAAACGTAATTGTTCCTCAAGGTTCTATCCTTGGGCCGTTTTTATTGCTATATTCTCTCCCTATGATAGCTGCTCAATAGTTATCTATTCAAATAGCTCCACTTACTCCCTGTGGGAAAATGATTTCAAAATCTATATTTCTGGTTTCTACCTCTTCCTTGAGTTTTGGACCCAAAATTTCAATTTCCTGCTGACATTTTCGTATGAGTGTTTCAGATAGAATTGAACATTCAATGAGTCTGCTTATTTGGATCCTGATTTCAACCAATGAAATACAAACAACAAGGAAACGATTGAGGAGATTTGAATACTTATGAGATAGTTGATGACATTAAAGGCTTAATGTTAACTTTTTAGGTGCGATAATTGTATGTGGTTATATTAAGAGCATCTTTTATTTATTTTTGATTAATTAATTATTATTTGGGGGGAGGCGGCTGGCTGGTACAGGGATCCGAACCCTTGACTTTGGTGTTATAACACTGCATTCTCACCAAGTGATCTAACAGACCAGCCCAAAAGTATCTTTTAGAAATACACACTGATGTGTTTGTGGGTGATATCGGATGATGTATGGGATTTACCTCAAAATAATCTGATTCAGGGAGGGGAGGAATTGGTAAGGGTATTGATGAAACAAGATTGGTCATGTGGTGATAATCATTAAGCTAGGTATATAAGGCTTCAATATCCTACTCTCCTTTTCTTTATGTTCAAAAATTTGCATAATAAAATTTTTAAAAGATTAAATATGTTCAAAATCAAATTGATCAACCTTGTCTACATCCATATTTTGACAATCGTTTTCCCATTAATGTCCCCTTATCTTCTCAGTCACTGTGAAAATGCAAAGCTCTCTTGGTTTTCTCCTTCTCCCTGACCTCTACATCTAGTCACTTGCTAAGTCAGGTCAAGTCTCCTTTTTATAATGAATCTTGCATCTAACCTTTCTTTTCCATTTAAACTGCCACCACTCTATTAAGTCCCTCATCACTTCTCGCCTGAACTACTGTAATAACATACATAAATTTCTCCCCATTTCTAGTCCCTCCTCACTTCGTGTATGTAAAGCATTTAGCATCGTACTTGGTACTTAGCTCCTTCTCCTTTTCTCCTGAACCATTAATTTATGGTCCTCACTGCTGCCTGCTTAACCCTCTGAGGATATCTTCTCCCTTTCCTTAGAGAAACTGCCCTTCATTTCCTTTCAGTGGTGCTTTCCTTCCCATCTCTCTTGGATCCTGCAACCTCATGCTGCCTCTAATCCACCCCAACTGCTATGCTTTGTGGAGGAAGAATGTGTTTGAATAAAAATTGATTTCTTCGTTCCAAAGTTAGATGTAAGAGCAGAATTTTTCCTGGTTCTGGGTGACTGGGCCTTCACATACAGACAAAACAGACATACTAAGTATGAGTAAAAGATAAGCAAGTTTTAAAGTTGCTTCTTGTCCTCCCACTCAGTGGGGAAGAAAAGGGATGATCTCTAGTCTAGAGAGATCGGTTTCTAGATCCAGGCAGGTAGGGTAAATGCTGATGTTGAAGAAGGAGGTGGGTGGACATTATTCCAGCAAGCTGGAGGCTTCCTGAGGAAATATTTCTTGCCTAGTCTGTCCAAGGGAGGAACAGCAAGAACTGCCACCAGTGGGTCTCCTAGGAGCAACATCAGCAGTATGGATTGGGTGAAGGTCCTGTAACCCAGTGCTGTCCCAGACAAATGGCTATGGAACCCTTGCTTTTTAGGATCTGGCTGGGTGCAGTGCTGTCTGTTATGGAGAAGAGCCAGGCATTCGGTGGCTGAGCTTACCAAGCACAAAGAACTACCTTATTCTTTAAAAAGAAAATGCTGTAAGTCAACCACATTCTACCTTTTTAAGCATAGCACTTGCAACAAAGTCCACACTGCTGTATTATAATCAAGATTCATCTGCCTGTGTTATATTGAAGGCCTTCAACCAATTTAGGGGACCAGCTGATGAGAAAGAAAGTCTCATTATACAGTGGCATTCATTTGCAGCCTCAGGCCTCAAAAGGGATTGTCCTAGGGACCCCAATCGATTTTTTAGGCCGGTGCTCAGTGCTCCCTACCCTACCACTTACGTAGAAGGAGTGCAGCTTTGGAATCAGACAAATAAAATTCAATTCTCTCCTGCAACTCTCACAAGCTGGGTGTCTTGAGCCACAAAACTTCTGAGATTTCAGTTTCCTCAGTTTCCTCATATGTAAAATGGGAAGTAGATTATACCTGAAGTTGCTGGGAAGTTTAAAAGAGATATAGTCTTCCAGAGAGAGCCTAGAACTATTATCCATAACTTAATTCTCCTTCACTGTATTCCCTCCAAGCATTGCTTTTCTTGCCTTTTTTACCTAACATCCACTCTCACATACATAGACATGAGGTATGCTTTTAAACAGATCTTTGAACTAAAGGTCTAAAAAATGAATTTTATTCTAATGCTGTTATCATTCACTTCTTCAGGAAGTAAAGAATTGAAATGGAATTGCTCCGGAAAGATCAATCAGAAGGCAATTTTGCCTCTTCTGCAGAATGCCAAACAAATCTATTCTAAAAGTACTCCTGTCTTATATTTACATAGTTGAGAGGATTAGATCAGTTAGCTGGTTCAAATGCTGGTTGCGGCTCATTGGCGCAGTCCACGCCATGGCAGGATCCTAAAGGAATCGGCTTGGGCTGCCCTCTCAGAGTTGGCAAGGCTGCCGGAGGGAGAGCTGCTGGCAGTGCCACAGCTACGTGCACTTGCTGCAACCATAAAGATCTCTGCCTCGGCATAGTGGTCCTGCTTTTACTCTCTCTTGATGTTTTGGTCAGTGTGGCAGTTTCATGAGTTTCCAAAAGACACAGAAAATGACACACAAAACAGTTGTTGTCATAAAATTAGATAGTCCCACCAAAGATACGGGAAGACTGAACAATTTCAAATTGTCCCTTTTGAGTCAATTAATTATGCCAATGGATGTTTCAAAAACATCAGTCATGATTAATCATGAGCAATTGCCTTTACCAGAGAAATTAATAAATAAAAGAAGTCCCCATCCTCTTCCCACCATCTGGGTATATGGTTACATGGGATATAAAATGAGAAAGGGAAAAATCTGGTACCCTCCCAGGGGACATCCAAAATATGATCTAAGTTGGCAAACATCATTTATTGGAGATTGTATTAATGGCAAGAGAATGGTTGGCATTAATGAGAAATTATACAATTGGGACAAATTAAGTATATCGGAATAAAACAGTAGAATTCCCTTTACTTGGTGATATCCAGTTTTAAATAAATCATTAAGAATTAGATATTGGGATAAAAATATATGCTGTAAAATTATTAAACCTGCAAAATTAGACCTAAGAGGTAAATGTAACTGGTTTTGTGAGGGATGGTGCTGTGCACAATGACATTTTGACATTTACATCAAGATTACAGGGCCACAGCCAATGCATAACCTTAAAATGTGCATGATAATGCTGCTCAAATATCCACTGTTCTTTTTACATTTGGCTCCCACCCAGTTCACAGGGTGGATATTAACCACAGCTTGCTAACAGAAAAAGGTCACAAGATAACTTCAAGAAAATGAAAGGATGGCCGATCTGATAACCTGATTCCAGGAAAAAGAAGCACGAGTTGATCACCTAAGACGTGCTGACCTCTAAAAAAGTTTCCTCCCTGCTTTTTGGACTATTGATTTAAGCTTAACCTAAAACCCCCCTGCAGAGAAAAATCTAAATAAAAGGCATTGTCTCATGATCTACTGGGCTCCAGCTGCAACACGCTGACAGCCCACAGAGAGAGAACGTGCATATTGATGCATTGAGGTCTCTGTCTGTGTCTGTGTTTGTTATTTTCGCCACCCCTCCCTCTCCCTTTTTCAGGTACCCACCCCTCGCTGAAGCTGAACTTCAGCAGCTCATGGGTGGGGAGGAGAGGGAGTGGAGAGCAGATGAAAATCTGGAAATGGGTATGCTTTTAGATTCTAACTAGATAACTACTACATAGGTGACAGCTTTATTTCAAGTGAGAATATGAATTTGGCTGAATTTAGTTAGAATCTAATTATCAAAATTTCCTCTGGGCCGGCCTGTGGCTCACTCGGTAGAGTGCGGTGCTGATAGCACCAAGGCTGCGGGTTCGGATCCTATATAGGGATGGCCGGTTTGCTCACTGGCTGAGCGTGGTGCTGACAGCACCAAGCCAAGGGTTGAGATCCCCTTACCGGTCATCTTTAAAAAAAAAAAAAAAAAAATTTCCTCTAAAACAGAAACAAAATTAAAATGTGGCGATTACGATTGACAGGATATAGTTGTCGAAGCTGAGTAATGGGTACCTGGAACTTCATTGCATTATTCTCTATACTTTTGTGTGGTTCAAAAATATCCATAATTTAAAAGTTTTTGTTTATGTGACAATGGAGGTCACTCAAGAACTGGGGAGTCTGACTGTCATGTCAGAAAAGCTAGTAAAGTAGAGGGTATTTGAACCAAAAAGTTTGTTAAAGGAAATGTGATTTCTATAGTGCTTATCTAGTTAGCTGGGTTCATTTAAAGGAATAAATAGCATGCAGACAAAACATTAGGTGGATATAATATAAATTAACCTTTAAAAGCTTTAGACAAAATGTCACAACCACTGTTGTTAAGAGAATTGAGTCACCATAAGATTGTGACCCCTTTTCCTCTGAGTAGATATTGTTTTAGAAATAGGAAACAAAGATAACAATAAAGGAGGTTAAGAAAATTGTTTTGATGTTTCAAAAGCATGATTTCTTAGGGATAAGATGGGGTGTGGCTAATTAAAAAAATAAATCTTTACAAAAGATCTGAAGGAAGGAGTGCACAATGAAAGGAATGCTCAAGTTATTGATTACATTAAACTGTTCCTGACAATAGCTTAGTTGACAGGAATAAACTATAGGAAATCTCATGGGCATGAAGATTGGCTCTAGCTGTTCCTCTGTGTTGTTGCTAAACTACTCAGGGATATCACAATGACCTTGCATAGGAAGGCCCTAGGCATGAAAGTTCATTACTAAATGACTTAAAGACAATTTACATATGTAAATTTACATACATGCAAATGATGCTAAGGCAGTGGCTGGAATTGATTGTGGAAGCCCAGAACAAATTTTTCTCCTGCTACAAGAATTGGCAACTCGGAAGGTATGGACAGATACCCTAATACGGACTCTCACGATCCATCCTTTCCGGAGCTGGGAGAATGTGAAGCTACGGGGAAGAAAAATAATCTGCCCTCAGAAGTTTTCTCTCCCTTTCCAGGGAAAGGGTAATAAAAAGTCAAAAGCCTCCTTGTTGAAAGGTTTTTCTGCTTCTACCTGAAGGAAGGAAAATGAGAGTGTCAAATTCTCACAGTGGTGGTTGGTGGTTGTAGAGTAACACATTTCAGGGTGAGAGCTGAAGAGGGGAGTTATACTTCTGACAGGACCAACTATGTAGTTTTCAGGACTCAGTGCAAAATGAAAATGTGGGGGGCTCTTGCAAGAATTTCAAATCAGTGACAGTAGAGCATTAAACCAAACATCAGCTTTTTTTTTTTTTTTTATAAAGATGACCGGTAAGGGGATCTCAACCCTTGGCTTGGTGTTGTCAGCACCACGCTCACCCAGTGAGCAAACCGGCCATCCTTATATAGGGTCCAAACCCGTGGCCTTGGTGTTATCAGCACCGCACTCTACCGAGTGAGCCACGGGCCAGCCCTAACATCAGCTCTTTTAAGGATGGGACTCTGCAACTGCACAGGCTGTATGCCCATGAGGCCAATGCTTCTCCGGGGTAGCAGAAGTAGTGATGGTAACAATTTAGAAAGTATAATAGAAAAGTGTAAAGTAGAAAAAAGTCAAATAAAAGAAAGAAAAATATGAAGTAGAAAATCAAGATTATCTACAATCCCACCACCTAGAAACAACCACTGTTATCATTTTGCTGTATATCCCAGAAATTTCTCTATATATGTATACACACACAGACATGCATTTATAAATTTTTTATGTTATGAAATGGTATATCGTACTTTTCTTCTGTAGCTTTTTAAAAAAACTTATTACATTTTTTTTTTTTTTTTTTTAAAGATGACCGGTAAGGGGATCTTAACCCTTGACTTGGTGCTGTCAGCACCACGCGCAGCCAGTGAGCTAACCGGCCATCCCTATATGGGATCCGAACCCGGGGCCTTGGTGTTATCAGCACCGCGCTCTCCCGAGTGAGCCACAGGCCGGCCCCCGATATCTCTTTCCATTCTTTATTCCCCTCCATCATTCTTCTCTTCAGGTTGAGTGCTGCTGGAGTGGGAACAGGCATTTGGGGGCTCCAACTGAGGAGAAATTGAGTTTCAGATATCTGGGGTTAGTGGGATATATTTATATGGCTTGCTGTCTCCTCTGTGTATAGTTAAGTTGCTGCTGGCTATACCAGTACAGAAATGACTTGGGAGAACACTTTTTTGTGTGTGTGTGTGTGTGGCTGGTAAGGGGATCGCAACCCTTGGCTTGGTGTCGCCCGCACTGCGCTCAGCCAGTGAGGGCATTGGCCATCCCTATATAGGATCCGAACCCGCGGCCTCGGTGCTCCCAGCGCAGTGCTCTCCCGAGTGAGCCACGGGGTCGGTCCGGGAGAACACTTCTAAAGTAGTTCATTCAAAGCTTATTGAAGATTAGCCACTATATATATAACACTTGACATATCCTAAAGTTTTACAGCTCATATGTAAAAGAAATGACAGAGGTTTGATAGAGGTTTTTCCAAATTTGACAATCCAGAAAATTCATGTGATATTAACCAGTGATTAGTTGCAATGCTGAGACTTTTCTAAAACTAAAATTAAGTTGTTTTTCTATTCTCCCTATAGAAATTACACTTCAAGGGGCAGGCCCGTGGCTCACTTGGGAGAGTGCGGTGCTGATAATACACAGGCCATGGGTTTGGATCCCTGTATAGGGATGGCTGGTTAGCTCACTTGGGAGACCGTGGTGCTGACAACACCAAGTCAAGGGTTAAGATCCCCTTACTGGTCATCTTTAAAAAAAAAAAAAAGAAGAAGAAATTACACTACAAAAGTGGTATTGGATGAAGAGCTGATCAAAGGACATGCAGCTAAAAATATAGAAAAAGAAGTAGTGTAGAGGTGTGTCAGTTAACATAATAAAAATATGTTATTTTCTTGATTTTGTGATATTTGTGGTATTTGTCTTTTTTTTTTTTGTTTTATGAGATTGTCTTTAATGGTAGAAACTTGGGAATCAATAATCCAGTGCAACTTCCTTATTTTATAGCTACAGAAACAGTTCCAAATAGTACAACTATTTTCCCAAGTTCACCGAGCAAGTTAAGGTCAGATGCTAATGGAACAGGAAATGTAGGATTGGTGTCTCCAAACTTAACCTTTCCCCCACAATTACACTGATGTTAGATCATCAACGATTTAACTCCTAGAGCCAATAAGAGACCTCTATCTTTTCCTCACTATCGTGTGTAGTCCTCCCTGCCTGCGTTAGTAATTTCCTGAATAGAAATGGGATTTGTCTGTTTTTAAAACTCGTAGTTTCTTATGATTTATTTTCTCATTCTAAATAAGGGCTGAGGATTGTACCTAATTTTATACTTAAAAGACTTTTTTTTTAACTCAAATGGTATTAGCTTCAGGCCCCACAAAACCTGGATCTACCAGTGCCTATGAGATAGATATTGGTGATCATTTGGAATGTTCCATATTATAGATAAGGACACTGGCTTGCCCAACCTAGCATAGATAGCAGTAGAGCCAGGATCCAAACCTGAGCCTGTCTAGCTTCAAAGCTTATATTTTCTTCACTATCCAAAACTGTCTTGTTGCAGATGAGAATTTATAGTAATCAACCCAAGTTATAGTAATAATAGTAATCTACTGAATACTTATTAAATGTCAGCCATTGAACATTATTTGATTCAAACTGCACAATAACTATATATAAGTATTATCATTCTCATTTTACAGATGGGAATACTAAGGTTCAGAGAAGTGAATTAAATTGCGCAGGCTCACACAGCAAATAACTGGTAAAAGGCAAGATTTGAATTCATGTCTAAATAAATCTAAAGCCTCAACAACTGCATGTTATAAACTGCCTGGGGCAAAAACCCTGGAGTCATTACAAATCAAGACCTACTTATTGTTACCTTCCATCAACCTCCAAATGAGTACAGAAGAGGATAGTGCCTTCTCTGACCGAGATGTGCACAGAGGATCAAGTCCTTCCCGAACACACTTTGGCACAACACCAAGATAAACCAAATGCCCTAGATGCCTCTTTCTACAAATCTGAGACAGCATTCTGCCAGTGCCTTTGCTCCCTCCTATTTTCTCTGAGGCCAATCTTGGCTGTTCAATTGTGGAGTTCCTGATGGAGGGGAGACCTGAATGTGACCAGTTGAGGAACTTTTTGGCCTCTTGTTCAGGGTCATACTCACAGTTGCCACTGAGGGCCCACAGCACTGCATTACCACTGAAGCAACCCTGTGCTTCCTTTCTTGCTGTCACCTGTCCTGCACCTGGCAACACTACTACCTTTTTCAACTATTTAATTGATGTCAAACATGGTGGACAGTACCTGGGCTGCCATGGTTATACTTTTTCCTGGAGAAAGATAGATGCTGTCCCCAGGGCACACACCTGGATCCTGTCAGTTCTTACTTCTTAGCTTGGAGGAGAACAAAGAACTTCTGGATCATAGTCTTTCCACGTTTCAATATGAGATTTCAACCTGCCCCTCTTAGTAGGGCAGAAGGAGGCTGAAATAATCATTCTGAGGGTCTGTACAAAAGTGTGAGGCAGGGCTTGCCTTCTTGATTAGAACTTACTTGACTCCAAGAAAGTTTAGGGAAAGCATTTTACAGATGCCTTCTCAATTCCAGAGACTGAGCTTATACTTCCTCTACTCCTTCCTCCTCGCTCTCCTTACCTGGCCAATAGTTCAACTTTCCAGCATAAGGGAGATGCCTTTTGCTCAAACAATCAGCCCAGGCCTATGGTCCCTGCCTTGCAGGGCACTAAGTGCCTAAGGATGTTGTCCGTGATTGTCTACTTTTGTGCTACAAGCTTGAATTTTTGAATCAGATCCCAAATCTCACCAGCTGACAGATTCTAATTGGCAAAAATCAATGGTTATCTTCTCCTCTGTGTCTTTATGACATAGTACAGCTCCTAAGTCATCAAAACTGGCATCAGTTTTTAAAAGGCCTTGGAGGTGGACAGAACCCTGAGCCAAGCAGCTTGACAATCTCCAAAAGGTTCAAGTAAGAGAAAAGGCACATTAGAGATGTTTTGAAAACTTTTTTGTTGTTTGTTTACTTTTTTTGGGGGGTGTCCCTCAGCAAAGACAGCTTTGTTTTAGTATGTTACATAGTTATGCCCCAAACACTCTTCTTGACTGCCAGGCCTGGAATTCTGTGCCTGCCTTCCCCTCCCTCTCTAACTCCTCAGCTCTTTGCACAGCATTTCTGATGTGTGCTCCAATTCTGACCACCCTGAGTCAACTCACTGATGAGATATTTTCATCTTTGAACAGTTCTTAAAACAGCTGCTGTAGTACCTATTGAATCTCCCAAATGTCTTTAAATGTTGAGCCCTGGTCATTCAATGGTGTTTCTAGGGTCTGTGCCCAGCCCCTGCTGCGATTTTATATGCCCAACATATTTTATTGAGGTCTGGCAGAACTGGTATTTGCCTAAGGACAATTTCAGGTTATGTTTCCCCAGTGATTCGGTAACATAAGGAGCCATTGTTTCTCTCCTCCAAAGCTCTGCCAAATATAATTATGCCATCTAAACAAACAAGCACCTCCAAGTAATTCATATCACCAATTGCTTTTTCCATCAAACTCCAGAAGCTGTCTGGGGCTTAAAAGATATGTGGGTCTGGGCCAGCCCCATGCCTCACTTGGGAGAGTGCGGTGCTGATAACACCAAGGCCATGGGTTTGGATCCCTATATAGGGATGGCCGGTTTGCTCACTTGGAGAGTGTGGTGCTGACAACACCAAGCCAAGGGTTAAGATTCCCTTGTTAAAAAAAAAAAAAAAAAAAAAAAAAAAAAAATGGGGGCCA
>NW_007733907.1:65535-93390 GCF_000696425.1 Galeopterus variegatus
TAAAAAAAAAAAAAAAAAAAAAAAAAGATATGTGGGTCAGCCTTTCAAAGAGGTAAAGCCTCACAGAGCAAATGACAGCTGTCTTTTCTTTGCCCCACTCAGCTATAGGGATTTAATAATAGCTCTCAAACACAGCATTGGAAATTACTGATCGCTTACCAAGCAGTCTAGAGGTTTATCTGAACACAGCACTCTTTGTCTCTGAGGTGAAGAAAAGTAATAGAACATTAACATTCCCCCTGTGCTGAGTGTACCTTTCCCTACATGAGCTTTCTCTCTTTCCCTTTATGTATTTGTTTATTCAGCTAAATAGTAATTCTTAACACTGACTGCCCATTATAATCTATGGACTTTGTTATAAGACATCCATATCTGGGCCCCACCTACCCCTAGAGATCCTAACATTTTCTAGATACTCTATGCTAGGCCCTGTGCCCTGCCCTAGGTACAGAGGCAATTCAGTCATGGACAGAAACAAATAAATAAAAAAACATAATTCAGCAAGAAAATGTAGTGTAACTCCCTGTTCTTTTCTTAACCTAGCTTGTTTCTCATAAAACTATGCCAGTATGGGTAAGGTAAATGTGGGTTTGTTCAACAAGTCCTGGTATATAGGAGGAAGCTTTCTTGGGTGCTTGGATGAGGATTTTATTTTATTATTTTTTTTAAAAGATGACCGGTAAGGGGATCTTAACCCTTGACTTGGTGTTGTCAGCACCACGCTCACCCAGTGAGCTAACCGGCTATCCCTATACAGGATCAGAACCCGTGGCCTTGGTGTTATCAGCACCACACTCTCCTGAGTGAGCCACGGGCTGGCCCTTGGATGAGGATTTTAAAAGAATAGTAAGATGTCCATGAATGTCCATAGAAAACTTTTTGTAATAGCCCAAACCAAAACAGCCCTGATGTCCTTCAGTGGATGAATGGTTAAACAAACTATGGTACATCTATAACTTGGGATAATACTCAGCAAGAAAAGGGGATGAACTATTAATACACACAACAACCTGGAGGAATCTCCAGATTTCTCTGAATCTGAATTAAACTGAATTAAACTGAATGAAAAAGGCCAATCCCAAAGGTAATATTCTGTATGATTCCATTTACATAACCTTCCTGAAATGAAACATTTATAGAGATGGAATAATGATTAGTGGCTGCTAGGGGTTAGGGAAGTGGAGAGAGAGAAAGGGAATTGTGGTCATGAAAGGGCAACATGAGGGATCCTTGTGGTGATGGAAATCTTGATTGTGGCGGTGGTTATGCAAGGCAGTATATGTGATAAAATTATATACAGCTAAACAGTCACCCTCCCACACACCCGCATACAAATTATTACACATATAACTGGTGAAATCTAAATACACACTGTGGATTGTAACAATGTCAATTTCTTGGTTTTAATATGGCACTGTAGTTGTATAAGATGGTAACTTTGGAAGATACAGAGGGAAGGGTGCATGGGACTTCTCTATATAATTTCCTGCAACCTTCTGTGAGTCTATAAGTTGTTCAAAAAAATAATAGTATGAGAAGTTACGAACCATAAATCAAAAAGATTAAAAATGTTAAACACATTTGTAAATGCAAAATTATAAATAGTAACATTAGGAAAAGCTAGGAATATAGTTAATCTTTGATGTTACAAGGAAGACAAACAGTCCCTCTCAGGGGATATTAAATTTTAAAAATAGATAAGTTTCATTGTTTATTTTTCCAATTAAAAAGAAATGTTTTTTTGTGGAAAATTTAGAACATGTATCCCTAAAAAGGTCATTAATAATCTTATCATTTTACAATAACCATTATTTTGAACATTTAGGGTGTATCTTTTCAGTCTTTTTTCCATGCATAAAATTAAAACAAAAATGCTCAAACTCTGGGCCGAGCCTGTGGCGCACTTGGGAGAGTGCGGCATTGGGAGCGCAGCAGCGCTCCCGCTGCGGGTTCGGATCTTATATAGGGATCACCGGTGCGCTCACAGCGCTCACTGGCTGAGCGTGGTGCGGCCGGTCTCAAAAAGGACACACACACACAAAAAAATGCTCACACTCAGCAATAAATACATTTTTCTTGTCTTTAAATAATCACTTACTAATATAACATAAACGTATATACAGTATTATGTCATATGGATGCAGAATTAAATATTTACCTAATCCCTTATTTTGGATACTTAGGTTGTTTTCAAGTTTTTGGTATTATAAATAATGTTGTAATACACATCATTGTACGTACATCTTTGTGTGTATCTCTGATTACTTCCTTAGTACAAATTCTTAGGAGCAAAATTACAGGGTCAAAGATCATATAAATTTTCAAGGCTTTTGCTACATTTGGCTAATTTGCCTGGCAGAAAGTTTGTATAAATGTTTCACCTAAGTTTTTTTCAGAGCACATTCTTTGTTGTTGATGTTAGCAACTAAGCTGGATAGACTAACTGTGGCAATATTTCTGTTCCTTTGTATAATTATAGGATCTTAGCACAATGCTGGGTATAACATAGGCCCTCCAAAATCTTTGTTGATTTAATATTCTTCATAATGTATTCTTTGAAACTCCTTCCTGGGACTGGTGGGAAACAAAATAACCAAAATATTAGTGTTTTTTAACCTGGAATTATGTCACTAACATCTAGTAAAGAGTAAGGCCTTGAGGGAATGGGACAGGTACATTTTGATAGAGGAAGGACCTGGGAAAAGTCTGGAGGCTCTAAAGTAGGACATAGAAACCACCAGAGGTTTCTGGGACTAGACTGGGGGGGTCTAAAAAGAGGAGAGAGAGGACACTTATGAAGTTCGCCCACTCCACCAGTTTGCTGGAAAGGGAGGCAGTGTCTGGGACATCAGGGTAGTTGTTGGAGAGGTGGGAGACGAGAAAACTGTTGCCTGCTCCCCACTTCCTGCCACCTCACTCCTTTAAGCACTGGGGATCTTATTTGACCTGGCAATCTTTACATAAAAACATCTAGTGTGCAAACTTCTCCCCGTGGAAGTCTAGGCAAGATTATGCTAAATTGTGCTTTTAGTTTTTATTTGGGAGGAGAGGAGATACAGGTTTCACCTTTCTGGGTTTTTTTTTTTTAAAAGATGACCGGTAAGGGGATCTCAACCCTTGGCTTGGTGTTGTCAGCACCACGCTCAGCCAGTGAGCGAACCGGCCATCCCTATATGGGATCCGAACCCGTGGCCTTGGTGTTATCAGCACCGCACTCTACCGAGTGAGCCACAGGCCGGCCCTTTTTTTTTTTTTTTAAAGATGACTGGTAAGGGGATCTTAACCCTTGACTTGGTGTCATCAGCACCACGCTCTCCCAAGTGAGCCATGGGCTGGCCCGAGGTTTCATCTGTCTTTCTAAGTTTTCCCCTTTGTGTTCTGTATGTGGCTGTTACCAATTAAATGGGATCAGTGGCCAGAGGTCTGGACTCCCCTCATTGCTGCTCCTGCCACTCTTTGGCTGGAATAGAAACAGGGCAGGCGACCACATATGCCCCAGGGCTCTCTCAGAGGAGCTCTACATGGTTTCAGAAAAGAATAGGTGACAGCCAGCTCTATTTAATCACCAAGTGTGATTAAATCACCAGATGTGATTAAATAATAAAAATATGTGAGCACTCAAAAAAGTATGCCAGACTCTTCTTGAATGACTTCATGTCATCTCATTTAATCTTTATAACAACCTTGTAAGATAAGTCCTTATTATCTCCATTTTGAGGAAACTGGCTTAATTAACTTACCTTGATCACCTTGCTAGTACATTGCAGATCTAGGATTTACAACTGGATTTGAAATCCCATCCGTCGGATTCCAAACACCTGCTTCTAACCACTGCCTGATTTGAAGCACACAGGGCAAAGTGCCCTTCCTGAACCTATATTGTGCATTGCATGTCTTCATTTCTTAAATTCCACCATTTGATATTCAATCCCTTGGATTGTGAAAGGTTTTCCTACCCAAAGATACCTTTTTAAAAATAAATCTATCCAAAGGGACCAGCAATGGCTTATCATCAGATAGCACGTTAGATAACATTAGAGTGGAGGAAAATGGGCTTTTAGCTAAGTCCCCCAAATAAAGGACACGGATAATTAATTCAATTTCCTCAAGGTAATCAGTTTTGGAGAATCAGGGACACAAAGGTCCAAAGCAGGATAGATTAGATCAAGTACAAATATTATATTGGTACCCTCACAGGTTTGCTACCATTGAGAAAGCCAACCCTTTGGGACCTTCTCCATTGTTTTTGAGTTCTGAATGAACTTGCTAGCACATAAGGTAAACAATGCGTTTTAATTCTCAAAGGCCCCTGACTGAAATCTTCTGTAGCCTTTCTTGCCTCCCTGAAAGTTCCCTTTATTTCTCAAGATTACAGGAAGACTCAGTCACAAACATACATCATGAGGGAGTTTTTCTTTTCCCCAGCAGGCCCAGACAGCATGCCGTAACAGGCCCTTTGATATTTTGGTTTTCGTGTACATTTTAGCAGACACTTGTTTAGATTAATCAAACATTTGTGAGATGTAATAATATTATTGAATGCATATTATATTCCAGGTACTATACTAAGCACTTTTCATGCATGATCTTATTAAATTCTCAGGAGTCTCAGAACAAACTTTGTCCTAGAGAAGCTAACTTGTTCAAAGTTACAAAGAAAGTAGCAAAAACAGGATTTAGGTCTAGTTTGACTTCAGAGCCTGTGCTCATAACCATGCTTGGTGGTAGCTATAATTAGGTAATGTTAATTGATCTCAATGTAGATATAGGGGCTCTGAAAAAAGGTGACAGAGTATTTACTGACCAACAATGTGGTCTATGCCACCATTTTGCTTAGAGCTGGTTTCTGGAGGGATATTTATCAGTGAAACAGCACATTTTATTATCATTATTTTATTATTATTATTATTACTCTTGTTCTTATTTTTGTTTGTAGCAGTAGCTAATATCTCCATCAACAATCTATTCATGGAGTGCTTCCTATGTGTCAAGCATTGAGCAAGGTTCTGGGGACACAAATGTAAACAAAAACTTAAGTGTTCCTTGCTTTCTTGGTGCTTATAGTTTACTGTAGGAAATAGACATTAAATAATCATACCAATGACTATGCAGTTATAGAGACAAGTGATCAGAAGGGAAAGGACATAGTTCTCTGTGGGGCAAGTAACAAAAGCACCTGAAATGGATGGTGGGGTGGGAGCAGAGAGGTCTTCTTTGAAGAAGGGAGGTTAGGATGAGTTGGAATGAACTAGAGGAGTAGGGGCTGGAAGTTGGGAGATGAAGTGCACATTTTAGAGAGAGGAACAGAATTAGTATGTGTCCTAGGGACTTGGTCTCTATCCCAAAAGCAGTGAGAAGTCACTGAAAGGTTTTAAGCAAAGGTGTGCTGTGATCAGATTTACATTTTAATATGATCGCTCTAGTTGTTGTAGGGATAGTGGATTAGAAGGGAGCAAAAGTGGAAGTCAGGGGACCAGTTAGCAATTGTCCAGGCTAGAAATGGTGATGCTGACCAGGGTGGTGGTAGTGGAGATGGAGCTGAATTTTAGAGGTGACAAATTTTTCAGAGGTGGCACTGATAGAACTGGGTGATGGATTCGATAAAGAGGTACAGGATAGGAGAGGACATGGGTGTCCTTTAATCTTCACAGTCACCGTACAAGGGAGGTGTGACTATTTCCCCTCATTTACAAATAAGGAAACTGGGACTTCTCATTGCTTTAGGATAAAGTCTACAGGCTTCTTAGGGCCCCAGGACACTATGTAATCTGGGCCCTGTTGACAAACATAACCTCGTCTACCCTCTGCCATTATCCCCCTAGTTCTTCATGCTGTAGCTACAGTGCACTCCTATTTCCTTGATGTGCCAAGATCCTTCTAGAGCCCTTTCACATGCTGTTCCCTTGATCTGAAATACTTTTCTCCTCTTCTTTGCCTGACTCATCTTTTCTTGGGGAAATCTCTGATCTACCACACTGGTTTAGGCCTTTAAGTTATCTGCTGTCATAGCACGCTGCACTTTTGCATATATTAAAATTGTATCTAGTTTCTCGTGTGATTATTTTTAGACTGTCTCCTTTACAAAAGCTTCAGTTAAGGGATCTTTATCTTGTTTATCTCCCTTTATTCCTAATGACTAGAATAGAGCTTACCATATATTAACTGTGATGGTTCATTTTATGCGTCAACTTGAGTGGGCTAAGGGATGCCCAGTAGCTAGTAAAACATATTTCTAGGGGCTGGCCTGTGGCTCACTCGGGAGAGTGCGGTGCTGATAACACCAAGGCCACGGGTTCAGATCCCATATAGGGATGGCCGGTTCACTCAGTGGCTGAGCATGATGCTGAGAACACCAAGTCAAGGGTTAAGATCCCCTTACCGGTCATCTTTAAAAAACAAACAAACAAACAAACAAAAAAACATATTTCTGGGTGTGTCTTTGAGGGTGTTTCTGGAAGAGATTAGCATCTGAATTGGTGGGCTATATAAAGATGTCCTCACCAATGTGGGTAGGCATCATCTGATCTACTGAGGGCATGAATTTGGATGAAGGGTAAATTCACTCTCTCTATTTGAACTGGGACATCCATCTTCTCCTGTCCTTGGACATCAGTGCTCCTGGTTCTTGGGATTTCAGATTCATATAGGACTTACACCATTGCTCTCCTGATTCTCTTGTGAACTGAATTACACACCACTGGCTTTTCTGGTTCTCCCACTTGCAGACAGCAGATACTTCCTGGCCTTCATAATTGTGTGAGCTGATTTCTATAATAAATTTCTGTCTCTCTCTCCCTCTCTCATCTCTCTTATGTCTGTTTCTCTGAGAACCCTGACTAATAGAGTAATGTGTTACATGTTTGTTGAATGAATAATGACTCTTATAAAGGCTAAGTTAACTTCTCTACTGTTGAATAACTATTAAATTATGATCCAAGACTTGAACTAAGTCTAGTTACAGTACAGCCCAAGTTCTAACCATCATGCAAGACTGTCACTGTTCTTGTTGGCAATTGAACCATGTCCAAATCCATACAGTAATTGCTAAGCAACTTAGAATCAGTTTTCTTTTTCCTTCTCTTCCCCTCCCTCCCTCCCTTCTTTTCTCACTTTTCTTTCTATCCCTCTTTCTTTCTTTCTCTCATAAGATCTAAAAGAGCTATTAGAGGTCATCTTGTCCAACCAGCACATTTTACAGGTGAGGAAACTGAAACTAGACCAGTCGAATTGTCTGTCCACAGGCTTTAGCAGATCTTATTTAGTGGCAGACTTAATAGATTAATTTAGCTTTTGTGGAGGGCATCATTCTAGCAAAATCAATGGAGATCTCATTTATTTCCATCTTGTTCACCCAATATGTGTTTGCTATAATTAGGTTAGTCACATCACTGACCTGGATTCATGTTTTGCTCATTTCTACCTCAGTGGCATGGTTCACAGTAGTTCCTTTGCCTGGAATTTATTTTTTCTTTTTGAATTTATCTATTTTATTCATCCCTCAAGCTCCAGCTCAGTTCTTACCTCCTCCATAGAGGCTCATTGTAAATTCATACACATGTCTACATCACTCATTTTGCCTATAATCACACATTACCATGTATTTTCATTTAAATGTTCTCAGGTATGTCTTTTCTTCCCTACAGACTCCTCCCCACACCCCACCACCCCAAGCTCATCAAAGGCAGGAACCATATCACATACACACCTCTTTTGTAATCCTTTTGACTCCTAGAAAAGCATTAGATACATAACAGACACTCAAAGAATAATTCTTGAATAAACAAATGAATAAATGATATAAGCAAGAATAAAATGAAATGGTAAACTCTGCCATCTTGTGGTTATTAGACTTTAGTGTTGCCATTTTTACTGCATTTTTTTTAGTTTTGAAATTACAAAAAGTGTCACATGGTAACAAACTTAGGTGATGCTGGTGAAGTGGGGAAGGTTTCTTTTTCTTTTGTTCAATGTACCAACAGCATGGTTATTGAAATATTTTATAAGAGAAAACAGAGGTGGAGGGAAACCAAAAACCAAAATAAACCATGTACCTAAGGACTGATTATAGACCTGGGGAATATTGATTGGATTTCTTCAGGTACAATCCCTGCCTTGAAAAGGTCAAGTAAGAGAAACTACCCCAACATGTTCAACAGTTCAGAATTCTGATCAGATGACCAACCTACTTATTTAAGGGGATCTATTAATAGAGCTTTTATAAGAGTCATCAGATGAAGAGAATAGCTGCTTTTGAGTCAATGGTTCTAGGATTCAGTCTTAGTTTTGCTGAGCAACCTTGTGTAGGTTACACGATCTCTCTTGTCTCAGTTTTCTTGTTGGTTGGGTCACTACCCAATTTACTTCCATGGCTGTTGTGACACTCTTTAAAATCACAGGCATGAAGGTTCTTAGAAAAGCTTTAAAAAAGTGATATACATATTTTAAGTTTCTTCTAAAAAATTAAGAACATTCAATAAGGAAGAAGGACGAGGAGTAAAGAAACACCTTAGGAATGTCATTTGTTGAATCTGATTTACTAGTACAAGCTGAACAGCAGTTGGCAGAGGTAAATCATTAGAGCTAAAGAAATACCAGTAAAGACAAGGACATGGATTCTTCTTTGAGGTAGAGAGAGGGAAGGTAGACACCTCCTTCTCACCCCATAAGAGCAGACATTATAAATCCCAATTCATTCATTCATTCATTCATAAATGAAATCTTTGCTGAGCATCTACTATGTGTCAAGCACTATTCTAGGAACCAGGAATATAACAGTGAAAAGGCCAGAAACAGACCTTATACTCATGGAACTTTAATTATAGTTGTGCATGTAGAGAAATGGCTTTGACATGATGCCCTGGTAGCCTTGAATGTCTCCACATAGGTCACACAGCTAAGGTTCAAAGATGGTTTGACTCAAGTCTTGGAGGAGTGCCCTGTGATCCTCTATGAAACATGGCAAGATAAGCAATATTGTGAGGAGCTGTCACAAGGCTGTTTCTCATCCACCGCCCTATCTTGTGGGAGGCTACCATGAGGCAGTTTTTTATCTGCCTCACGGTGGGAGGCACAGAGCTTTCCACCATCACACACACAGCCCCGTTCAGTGTAGCTGCAGCATAAACTGCTTGGCTGTAGTTTAGAGTTGGCTCCTCCACAACAGAGTTGTTGTCTGACCTCTCCAACTCAATGTCATCCTATGGGACTAGGGACACCATGCTGATCTTGCTTTTGTTGCCTGTGTAATAAACTGTATACATTTGGGCTTGTTGTCTTCTTATTGGCTGAATCTACAGAAGTGTGGTAAGCCAACCTAGCAGCTGCCAATGCACTGTTGTTTAGGGGCTACTTGACCACTTGATATGAAGACAGACCCATACCAATTAGACAGAAAAACAAAATTATTACAAATTGTGATAAATACAATGAACCCTAAAATGTCAGCTCTATATGTGCTTAGAAATCACCTAAAAATTGGGGAGAATTACGAGTCTTACAGAAGAATTCCAATTACTAAATGTAGAAGAAATGAGAAAAACACAAAATCAGCATTAGACAATCGCCATAATTGTTGTAGACAAAATGGATGTTAAAATCAGTGGGATTCAAATACACATATGCACAAAAAGAGAAAAAAATCAGTGGAAGAAAGTTTGAGAATAGGATATTTGCATAGTCTCAAAGTATCTTTCCCAAGATATTTATTTATTTATTTATTTATTTTTTATTTTTTTTGTCTTTTGTCTTTTTCCGTGTCCAGCAATGGATCGCAACCCTCAGTGTTGCCCCCACGCCTCGCTCAGCCAGTGAGTGGGAACCGGTCCGTATGTGGGATCTGAACCCTCGGGCGGGAGCGCAGCCGCACTTCCCAAGCGGCGCACTATCCAGTGCGCCACCGGGCCGGCCCCGATATTTATGAATTACAAAAAGAAAAACAGTAACTTCTCAGTAGAGAAACCAAGGCCCTCTGTTCGAGTGGGAACACATTGGGAACGGGTAATAAATGGAGTCCTGGCCCAGGAATAGGTGACTGTGGGTCGTCTAGGTCTATGGACCTAGGAGGTGGTCATTTCCCCAGTTCCAGATGTATGGCTGGGTTAAAAAAACTAAGAAATTTGTAGAACCCTCATATTGGTGCCTTGACCAGTAGAGTAAGAGCTACTGTAGTAGGAAAGGCCAAGTAGAAACATCAGAAATTCTTCACACCCATTTGCCAAGATAGTGAGTAAATAGAATTTAAAAACTTTATTGTATCCTAGAGAGAATTTCAGAATTTAGTGCCCTCAAAGACTTATACAAGGGCCGGCCCGTGGCTCACTTGGGAGAGTGCGGTGCTGACAACACCAAGGCCACGGGTTCGGATCCTATATAGGGATGGCCGGTTTGCTCACTGGGTGAGCGTGGTGCTGACAACACCAGGTCAAGGGTTAAGATCCCCTTACCGGTCATCTTTAAAAAAAAAAAAAAAAAAAAAAAGACTTATACAATGCAGTCCCCATTGGATACCTATCTAATTCGCCAGTGTGACCCTGAAACAACCAGATGAATCATGTCAGGTGACAATGAAGAATCACAAATTTAAATAAGTAGCAGTACCAGTTGTAACTGCTGTGTCAGATGTGGTATCTTTACTACAGCAGATTAGCACAGACATATGCATGTGTCTATTGATCAAATGAATGTATTATTTTCCATACCCATTAGAAGGTGTATCAGAAACAAGTTGTGTTCACATGGTATGCATATCAGTCTATGTGGTGAATGCTGTAATGTGCCATCCATATCTCCCTTCAGCAACGAAGCCATTATTCCTCCAGCTGCTGGGAGCACATCTAGAAGATGGTTCTTGGGTGTCAATGCTCTTTAGAGATTGTCTCAGCTGAAGAAAACTGTCTCACCCAGTATTATGTCTCCTTCCAGGAGCAGCCCACGCCCAGTGACTAATCAGTGAGGGGATATAAAGGCCCAGCCCTCTTAACCTAATGTGGGAAAACCAGTCATTCTAGTTCTAGAGCCTCACCTGCAGTTGGCTGAGGTCTTTGTTGGAACTGCATTATAGCTTCACTTTGCCTTCTGTCCTATCCTCTTTCCTTCACCCCCCTTCCACAGGTGTTGATCCCAAGAGCACTCCCTAATAAACATCCTACACACGAGTCCCCATCTCAGAGTCTGTTCCCTGGGGAACACAGACTCTGTGACAGTTGGTGACAGGAGTGGTCTGAGGAAGCAGGTACTATGGTGGGATTTTGGACCTGAATTACCCACTGCCTAGTTGACATTGAGGACCCCATTATTGGTGGTAGGTGGGGCTTTGATTTTCCCTGACACAGGTAGAAGTGCAATTAAAATTTTCATTGTTGGAAGGGAATACATCAGCTATTGGGATACATCAGGCATATTTGAGAAATGTGGGGAGAATAGTAATCTTCAAAAAATGAATTTTTTATTTTTATTTTTTGGCAACTGGCTGGTATAGGGATCTGAACCCTTCACCTTGTTGTTATAACACTGTGCTCTAATCAACTGAGCTTTCCGGCCAGCTCCTCAAAATAAAATTTGATGGCTATTCTTAAATTTGATTGACACTTTGAAAAAAGATAACAAAATGACGACAGTGTTTAGTTGGCAATTTAAAGTTAAGAGTGCAAGCCACAAAACCTCCTTGGTAGCATATAAAGAGGCTCTCTCTGCAACAGAGAAAGCTAAGACTAGGCCTAGGACTTAATCATAAGTGTAGTTATATTAGTCTGTTTTTGTTGCTTATAAGAGAATACACAGAACTGGGTGATTTATAAAGAAAATGAAATTTATTGCTTATGGCTTCTGAGGCCGGGAAGTCCAAAGTCCATCTGGTGGTGGTGACAGTGACCCAGGGGTCTCACATTGCAAGATGGTCAAAGCAGAGACAGCAGAGAGAGACTCTCCTCTCCTCTTCTTGTAAAGCCCTCAGAACCGTGCCCCTGACCACCATTATTAATCCATTCACTATGGCACGGTCCTACAATCCAATCACCTCTTCAAGGCTCCACCTTTCGGCTACCATAATAGGATTTCCCACCCTCTCAACAGTCACAGTGGGGGCTAAGTTTATAACATAAAACTTGGGAGGACACAATTCAAGTTTCAATGAGTTTTGGGGGGACATAATTCAATCCACTACAGAAGTCAAGCTCCAAAGGTGGTTAAAACCACAAATAAGGCAGGTCTGTTATGCCAAAGTCAAGGTTCTAGTTGGGAAAAAATGAGACTCTGACACATGGGATAAGGACTTCTGGGCCTGAAAACCTTGAATTCCCAGATTTACCATTACTCTCTAAGTGTGTAGAAGTGGCCCGCTCCTCCTTGTTAAGAGCTCGCATGCCCCATTTGTTTGAATATGCTACAGAGGCCTCTGTCTTGCAAGACAACTGCATCCACATCCTTTCTCCTGTACAGTAGGCCAGTAACTAGGGTTAAATAACAATGTAACACAACTGGGGACATGCTATGCCTCCTAAGACAGGAAAGGGACAATACCCTGATAAAACTGCAGCATCTAGTCAACATGTACCAGTGAAAGCTAGGAAATAGGCATGGGCAAGGATTTTGAGAGTGCTAAACTGAATGAGGTAGAACACAAATTTGGATAAAAGATAGTTTACCAATATAGGAGTACTATTCTAGATACAGGATTTAACACCCTGGCAAGGACCCTGGAAGATAGTGCAAACATGTTACTAGGATGGATCCTAGAAGCATGGACAACATGTGACTGACACGAAGTCAGGTAGCAATGCCTGAATCGCCATGACAGACAGTGGGTTAGAAGGCTCAGGGAGGTGGGCATGTTGGAGCGGATATATTATGTGAGGCCAGAAGACCCACTGGAGAATTGTGTTGCATGGGAGGGCTCAGAGAACACACCATTCACCCAGGCCACGAGGAATGCTGGTGGGAGGGTCAGCAGCATCACTGAGAAGTTCGGTGTGGTGCTCCTCTGCAGGCCAGGGCACATGGTAGGAGGGGCAATCATGGAGCTGGTCTCATAACTGGCAATGGGGAGGATGAGGAAAGAGAAGTACTAGAAGCCAGGTGGCAATGCTCAACTGCCAGAAGCTAGGTGGATGCAAAAATTGTGTGAGGAGCTAGGTCAGAATGGCAGCCAAGGCAGCCTGACCCAGAGGCACTTATGGAGGTAGTTAATAGAACATGGCATACCTAGGGGCAAAATTAGATGAGCAGACAGCAAAGATACTACTCAATCTGCAAAATCAAAAACAATCAAGCTTGAATTATGAGGATGCTGAGGGCAGTTGCTGCATACAAAGTCACGATCTGTTGCTGAGTTTCTGAACATAAACCAGTTTTCAATACTGAAACCCATGGGCTAAAATGGGGGGCCAGTTCCCCAGGGAGAAAGAACCCTCAAATACCACTGCCAGTATGCATATTAATGATTCTTCCAGTCCTTTCCCAAAGGGACCCATGGCCATTTATTTGGGTAAATTGTACACTGGGGAAAGAGAAATGCCCAAACTTTTGAGAACTCTTGAACTGACTGGCATGGGAGTACAAAAGGCCTTTTTCTCAAGGTTGGGGGGAAATACTCTGTAGAACAATTTATACTCCAGAGGACCTCCCTGGGATCAGATTGAAGCTAGTCTGCAGCTAAGACCAAATTCTTGCCTAGCTTTTTCCTCGGGCCCTGTCCTGCTTGCCTTTATCCCTTCTCGTGAGAGCACCTCTCCCAATAAATCATTTGTACAAGGATCCTTGTCTCAGGCCCTGCTTCTAGGGAACCCAACCTAAGACAAACTGTGTCTGTTACCATGTAAATGATTGGAGTGCAGCAGAGGAGGGAGTAGTATCAGTGCTGGCCCATTCTATCTTGATCTGGGATTCCTGTAATGGGCAACTTAGGCTCAAGGACTCCCCATTTTTTTCTGAATAAAACTTTCTCAGAACTTCACTGTAGTCTAAGACTATTCCTACTCAACCTTCCTTCCCTCTCTCCTTTGCAGGTCTTAGACCTGCACTATGGTCTAAAAACTCTCCCTTCCTTCTCTTGCTCTTCACCCTTTATCCTTCACAGGCATTTCCTCAAATAAATCTCTTGCTCATGTAATCTCATCTTGAAGTTTCTTCTCGAGGATCTGCACTGCTACACTATGCAAAAGATGTGACATGGGCCAGGATGATAGTCATGAAAGTAGTGAGAAGTGGTTGGATTTTATGTATACTTTGAAGGCAACATCAATAGAATTTGCCTATGAATTACACATTGGGAGTGAGAGAATGAGAGGTTTCAAGAAAACCTCAGATATTTAGGCCTGGAGCAACTAGAAGAATGTGAAGAGAAGACCACCAGGGGAAAACATCTGAGTTTGACAAGGTGGAAGCGGAATCAAGAGTTCAGTTTCGAATGTGTGAAGCCTGAGATTCTGAGATGACTATTAGATACTGAGTTCTCTAGAAACTGAAGATGGAAGTGTGAGAGTCATCACTGAAAAAGACTTTTTAAGTAGTTTTTCAAGTGTTATTAATAATGACAACAATAACTTTCATATGTGTGATATTTTACATCAGCCTATAGGGTCTGCTCCACCAATTGCCCCAAAGACTGAACTCTTTGATCTCGTCTCCCAGTACTCCCACTCTTCTTTCCTCAGCCTCAGCAACAAGGAGCAGGCACTTCCCTGTCTCAGGGCCTTTGTGCTTGCTGTTTCCTCTGGATGGATATTCTTTCCCCAGCTATCTACATGACTTGCTTTCTCACTTCCTTCAGACCGCTGCTCAACTGTCATCTTCTTGGAGTGACCGTTTCTGCCTACTGTATCTAAATACAAATCTATCATTCAGTAGTCTCTATTATTATAAACTTTTAAAATTTTTTCTATAGTCCATATTGTTACCTGATATATATTGTTTGTTCACTCATTTGTTTATTTGTTGGTTGATTGATTGACTGATTATCTCCTCTAACTAGTTTGTAAGCTGTATCTCCAGCACCTAGAACAGTGCCTGGCTCAATAAATATTTCTTGAATTTTGTGCAGAATAAGTACTTGATATACTTATTGTGCACAAATTTTTGTTTGTAAAATTTCTTTTTAGCTTTTTATTTTTCTTGCATATTTAAAAATAATATTATTACAAGAAATTTAAATAATACAAAAATTAAGAATAAAAATTATCCTACAATTTAACAGAAAACCACAAACAACTTGATTACAAAAAGGGCAAAAGACTTGAACAGACATTTCCCCAAACAGATATTCAAATAAATGGCCAATAAGCACATGAAAAGATGCTCAACATCACTATTCATTAGGGAGTTGCAAATCAAAAGGACAATGAGATACCACCTCACAACCATTAGGATGATTACTATCAAAAACCAGGAAATAACAAGTGCTGGCAAAGATGTGGAGAAATTGGAACACTTCTGTACTGTTGATGGGAACATAAAATGATGCAGCTGCTATGGAAAACAGTATGGCAATTCCTCAAAAAGTTAAAAATAGAATCATCATATGTGATCCAACAATTTCACTTTTAAGTATATGCCCCAAAGAATTGAAAGCAGGAACTTAAGGAGAGATTTTTACACCCACAGTCATAGCAGCACTATTCACAAAAGTCAAAAGGTGGAAATAATCTAACTGTCCATTGATGGACGAATGGATAAACAAAATGTGGTATATTCATACAATAGAATATTATTCAGCCTTAAAAAGGAAGGAAATTCTGACACATGGGGAGCTACAACATGGTTGAGCCTTGAGGATATTATGCTAAGTGAAATAAGCCAGTCTCAAAAGAACAAATGATTCCAGTTATATGAGGTACCTAAAGTAGTTGAATTCATAGAGACAGGCAGTAGAACAGCTGTTGCCGGGGGCTGGTGGAGTGGGAATGGGTAGCTATTGTTTAATGCGTATAGAGTTTCAGTTATGTAAGGTGAAAAAGTTCTGGAGGTAGACGATGGTGATAGTTGCCTAACAATGTGAATATACTAAATGCCACTGAATTATACACTTAAAAGTGGTTAAGATGGTAAAATTTTTATTTATTTATATTTTAACTTCTCAATATACATTGTAGTTGATTTCATGTTCTTTTACCTGTTCCTCTTTCCCCACTCTCTCTCCCCTTCCCACCTCACTGCATCATATCTGTTCACTTGTCTTAACAAGTTCAAGGAATTGTTGTTGGGCTGGCCCGTGGCTCACTCGGGAGAGTGTGGTGCTGATAACACCAAGGCCATGGGTTCGGATCCTATATAGAAACAGCTGGTTGGCTCAATGGCTGAACGTGGTGCTGACAACACCAAGCCAAGGGTTGAGATCCCCTTACCGGTCATCTTTTAAAAAAAAAAAAAAAAGAAAAGGCATATAGGCTAGCTGGTTAGCTCAGTTGGCTAGAGTGCAGCCTTATAACACCAAGGTCAGGGCTTGGATCCCCATACTGGCCAGCCACCAAAACGAAAAAAGAGGGCATATAATACTAAAATAACATAATAAAATTATGAACATCCAATAAAATTTTAAGTTTCCATTTACTTCCCCATCTTCCCCTAAAATTTTCCTCCTTTGCCACCGACGTCAAGAGTTCAGATCCCCATACCAGCCAGCCAACAACAAAAAAAATTCTCCCCTCTTCACAAAGGTAATTATCTCCCACACTTTAAAAAATGTGTGTATGTGTGTGTGTGATATCTATAAATATATACTGTTTTGCTTTCTAAAAATTACATAAATAGTATCATGTTCTATGTGTTATTCTTTCACTTACTTTTTGCACTCAGCAATGTATCCTTGAGATCTTCTCATGTCCATTCATACATGAAACATTCATAGTTATCCTCAGTATGGTTCTGTACTGGTGCATTTAGCTATTCTCCAATGGGATTTACCTAGTCTTTTATTTATTTATTTATTTATTTATTTATTTATTTATTTTTATTTTTTTTTAAAAGATGACCGGTAAGGAGATCTTAACCCTTGACTTGGTGTTGTCAACACCACGCTCAGCCAGTGAGCAAACCGGCCATCCTTATATGGAATCCAAACCCGTGGCCTTGGTGTTATCAGCACCACACTCTCCCGAGTGAGCCACGGGCCGGCCCATCTCTTGCATTTTCTACTGGGGCAAAATGTACCACTCTAAATACAGTTGCTGCAGGCACACTCGTGGGATTAGATCTTTCTATCCTTCTCTACCTCATCCCTTCTGTGCAATAAATTCTCAAGTCCTAACAAGTTAGCTTTTTATTTTTTAAAAATAAATTTTATTGTGTGTATTTAAGGTATACAACATGATGTTATGGGATACATATAGATAGTAAGAAGGTTTCTATAGTGAAGCAAATTAGCATATTGAACATCTCATATAGACACCCATTCTTTTGTTTTAGTGGGAAGAGCAGCTAAAACCTACTCATTTAATATGAATCCCATACACACCACACTTTTATTACCTATTGCTCTTGTATTGTACATGAGACTTGTTCATCCTACATACCTGCTGCCCCTTGCCTAGTCTTTTTCTGTTGCAAAAAATGCTTCACTGAACATCCTTGCATCTGCCTCTTTTATGTCCCATATGTTCTCAAACCTGTTTGTATAGCTTGCCATCAGAAATGCTCATCTAGGATTTCACGTAGTTTCAAGAGTGCTACGAATATTAGTTTTGTAGGCAATGGCTATATTCCAGGAAACTAATTACCTAAGGTAAATCATGAAAAAGTTCATGAATTATGGAGCTACACATAGATATTCACAAAAGAGTTACAGATTAGGGAAATGGAAAGGATGAGGCATGGGTGGAGAAATAAATTGAGTTATGGCAATAGTTCAGATAAGCTTTGCGGAAGTAGTTAGATTTAAATAGCAATTAGGAGTGTTTTCACTAGAGGAAAAGTAGAATATTGAGGTTACATAGGATTAAGTGGCAAACACAGCTTTGAATGTTCTGGTAAACTAGGAGACTGAAGAGATAAGGCAAGGGATTTAAATGAGGGTCTTAAAGTGCAATATTAGAAATCACAATCAAAATGACTAAATTCAACAGGTGCCCTAGGAATGCACTATTAATGAATACAAAGGCCTGAGAATCATTTTTCTTGAACTCATTTCCTGTAGTGCTTTTCTGAGAGAACACTGTGCTCCTTTCTAAGCTTATTTTTCTTTGTTTTGATTATCGTTCCTCCCTTACTTCCTGTATTTATTGCCAAGATCTAAGAGGTAAAAAAAAGACAAGAGAGCATGTCACGGTTCATGACTGAGCAAACAAATGTTGGGGTAAGAAAACCTGCCTTCACTATGCTCTGATGCAAATGGATCACATGGCCTATTTTTTTTAAAAGTATCCATTAATATGACAGTGTGCATTTTTTGATTGTTCCTTTCTATGTTCCGATGGCAATTTGCTTTTACTTCCATTATATGACTGATTTCATTCTGACTCGTATTATAGTTAAATTATTTACAATTTTGAGTAAGCAAAATGGTGGCCTATGGGATACTTCTAGCCCACAGCTGTGCTTCATTTGGCTAATACATGTTCATGTTAAAAAAAAAAGTTGCCAATATTTCAAAAATGGAAAGTTTCATACAAAAATATGGATTTCTGACTTATCCCCTCATAATGGAACATGGCACATATGCCCCCCAATTCCTCATGGCAACAACTGACTGAAAGTGAGCAGTGGCTGCCCTTATTATCAACTTGATGTTGAATCTGAAAGTCAGTTACCATTTTTCATCAAACTGGCATTGTTCTTCTTCCAGTGACATTAAGAAAAAAGTGAAATATTTTTTTTCATACCCAGTTTCTGTAAAAACTGGGAAAAGAAAAGCTAGAGCAAGAGGGGAGAGAATCATTGTTTCAAGAATTGAAGGATACAGGTGGGTTGAACCATAGTTAAGGTTAGGAATGGAGAGCCTGGGCAAAGTGGTTGAGATGGCAGAGTGAGAAAGAAGAGGAGGTAATTAGGTCACTTCTCTTACCAGGTTTCTCTTGGGGGAAATCATTCCTAGGTTGCCTTGTACTGCCTCTCTGCACTCAACTGAAATTTTCATTGAGTGTCTACACCCTAAAATATACCAGGCACCATGGCGAACAAAGGGAAGGCTTCCTGGAGGACGTGATACTTAAATTGGGACCTGTAAGTAGGACTTAGTCAGGCAAAGAGGAACAGATAGAGTTTTACAGGTAGAGGGACTAGCATGTGTAAATACCACAAAAGAGGCAAGAGTTTGGCACCACTGTAGTTTTGACGGAGGGCAAGTGGCTGTTGTTAGATAATAGAAAGGAGAGTGGCTGGAAGGGTTAACGAGGCCATAGCATACAGGGCCTTGGAGGCTGTGGAAAGGAGTTTAGATCTTCCAAGCAGTTAGAGTCACCAAAAAGTTTTAAGCAAAATGCACCATGATTCAAATTTTGCTTTAACTTTTGCCTCAGACACCCAGCAGTGATTTCTTGTTTACAGAGGGTTATCATTCTCATTGCTTTCTATGGTTAAAGCAGCTAAAGTTTTTTTTGACAGAGGATTTTTTTCATTCAGAAATAATAATTGCAGCACAAACTTCTGAACACCATGGAAAATGTGTTTTTCAGGAGATATAAAATAAGTTCAGGAAAAAAATCTGGTTCTTCCCTGCTTCACTGGCCATATTGAAATCCACGGGAGAGGTTAGAGGTGTATTTTTCAATCATACTAATTCATTTAAAAATTTAGAGTTGGGCCAGCCTGTGGCTCACTTGGGAGAGCGTGGTGCTGACAACACCAAGTCAAGGGTTAAGATCCCTTATTGGTCATCTTTAAAAAAAAAAAATAGGGTAGTACAAACAAAATCATCCTATTAATTAAGTCCTGCTAATTTGACCTTGATTTCTTTTTTCTTATATATGTCTGCCATTCTAGCCTCATAGGTACTGTCCTCATTCAGACTCTTATTATTCAAACCTGAATTGTAGTCGCTTCTTCACTATGCTCCTTACCAATCTTCCAACCATTACATGCTTGAGCTGGAAACCATCATTGTCATCTCTTACTCTGCCATCAGGCTTGCCTATCCCATTACCATGTTAGCGTGCAGCTCAAACCTTAACAGTTCTCCCATTGCCTGCAGCAGGGTTTCTTAAGTGTGCCATGTGACTCTGCTCAAATATACGTATTGCTTTCGGATGTATAAAGCATCTCTGGGGAACACACAAGGAACTGATAAGGTTGATTGCCTTTGAGGAGGGGAACAAGTGGCTGGGGGCACTGGAAGGAAGGAGATTTTACATTATATAATCTTTTTTAAAAAAAGAATTATTTTTATTGATTATATATATTTGTGAGGTACAGAATCGAATATCAATACATGTATACAATATGTGGTGATCAAATCAGGATAATTAGTATACTCATGTTTACAAAACGTAATCAATCTTCGTGACCCTTAACTAGTTTTTCACCATCCCCCTCTCCCTCCCTGTTTCCCTCTAATAACCACAGTTCTGTTCTCTCTTTTTTTGGAAAGTTTAATGTATTGTCATCCTCCCTCCCTCCCTTCCTTCCTTCTTTTCTTTTTCTTTTTTTCTTTCTCTCTCTCTCTCTCCTCCCTCTTATGAGTGAGGACATGAGTTATTTCTCTTTCTGTGCCTGGCTTATTTCACTTAACATAATTTTTTCTGAGTTCATCCATGTTGCTGTTAATGGCAGAATTTCCTTTTTTTTTTTTTAATGGCAGAATAGCATTCCATTGAGTATATATGCCACATTTTCCTTATCCAGTCATCTGTGAATGGACATTTAGGTTGATTTCAACTCTTGGCTGTTGTAAATAGGGGTGCAATGAACATGGGAGTGCAAGTACTTCTTCAACATGATGATTTCCATTCCTTTGGGTATATACCCAGAAATGGGATTGCTGGGCTGTATAATCTTTTACTTTTGAATTTTGAAACCTTAAGTGTGGTTTATGAGTATATTAGTTTGATAGAGATGCCATAACAAAATACTATAGACTGGGTGACTTAAATGACAGAAATTTATTTTCTCACAGTACTGGAGCCTGGAAGTCCAAGATTAAGGTGTCAGCAGGGTTGGTTTCTTGTGAGGCCTCTCTCCTTGGCCTGCAAATTCCCACTTTCTCATTGTGTTCTCTTATGGCCTTTCCTCTGTGCGTGCATATCCCTGGTGTCTCTTTTGTGTGTCCAAATTTCCTCTTCTTATATAAGGACACCAGTCACATTGGATTAGGCC
The DNA here is from genome assembly GCF_000696425.1 of Galeopterus variegatus. NCBI lineage: Eukaryota > Metazoa > Chordata > Mammalia > Dermoptera > Cynocephalidae > Galeopterus > Galeopterus variegatus. Next base: position 86,770 of record NW_007733907.1, read on the forward strand.
ACCCTAATGGCTTCGTTTTAACTAAATTTCCTCTTTAAAAGCCCTATTCCCAAATACAGTTAGATTTTGAGTGAGGTACTGGGGGTTAGGGTTTCAACATGTGAATTTGGGGAACACAGTACACCCTAAAACAATGAGTTGTGTGTACTAGAAGCTGAGGTGTTTGTTAAGAATGTTAGGACATCTGTGCTCCATCCCAGAGCCACTTATTCAGAATCTTCTTGTCATGAGTCTGAGAACATGTGAGTTGTTTGACTCCAGAAGCCCTCTGATTGGCAGGACTTCACTCTTATCCTCACTAGAGTGTGTATGTCTGAGGGAAAGTCATGCTTCCATCTTTGTTCTTATCAGTCCCAGGAGGAAGGAATTCCACTCCTTCATTCTGCTCCTGTTAACCTCTTGGCACAGGTCAGGCCCTGGGATGACATTACTTCTGCTTCCTAACCCTAAACGCACACTCCCGTCTAGCTTCCACAAGATCATAAGGCACGTACTAGTGTCCACTCTGTTTCAGTTTTTTTTCCTTTTTTTCTAAAAGATGACAAGTAAGGGGATCTTAACCCTTGACTTGCTGTTGTCAGCACCATGCTCTCCCAAGTGAGCTAACCGGCCATCCCTATATAGGGATCCAAACCCTTGGCCTAACCCAATGTGACTACTGTATGTTCGATCCCCATGACTTGTTCATCTTATAACTGGAAGTTTTTACCCTTTGACCAACATCTCTCCATTTTCCCCTCCTCCCAGCTCCTGGTAACCACCATTCTACTCTCTGCTTCTATGAGTTTGACTTTTTTAGATTCCACATACAGGTGAGATCAAACAGTATTTGTCTTTCTGTATCTGGCTTATTTCACTTAATATAATGTCCTCCAGGTTTATATATGCTGTCAAAAATGGCAGAATTTCCTTCTTTTTTATGGCTGAATAATATTCCTATATATATCACATCACATTTTATTTATCCATTCATCTATTGGTAGACACTTAGGTTGCTTTCATATCTTGGATATTGTGAATTATATTGCAATGAACGTGGGAGTGCAGATATTTCTTTGAGATACTGATTTCATTTCCTTTGGATATATATCCAATAGTTGGATCGCCGGATTGTATGGTAGTTCTGTATTTAATTTTTTGACAAACCTCCACACTGTTTTCTATAATGGCTGAACCAATTTACATTCTCACCAGTAGTCACAAGGGTTTCATTTCCTTCACTTTGTTTTTTTGCACCTGGCTGTTTTTGTTGCTACCAAAAGTCTTGGCCATCCTTTAAAGGTCAATACAAGTTGCATGCAGCCATCTTTGGCCTCAACTCCACCAAGCGCACCCTTCTCAATCTGTATCATTCACTTAGGCACTTAATGTCTTGCCAGGGTTTATGACACTATCACTCATGTGTACGTCTTGTTTCCACAATTACATTATAAACTGCTAGATAGTAGAAACTATTTAGAGGTGTTCTTATCTTTCTTCGTACTCCAACTCTCTGCCCCCAATGTTTAGTACTTTGTTATGCTTGTAACAAAGTAAGAACCCAAACAATACTTTTTTTGAGTGAGTAAATGAATGGAGGAATAAAAAAAGCCCTCTGAAATCTTTAAAACGAACAATAACAAAAGCTAACATTTATCGAACACTTACTCTGTGCTAGATTTTTGCTAACAACACACAGACTATTTTATTTAATTCTCTCTCTTTTTAGAAGGATCAGCACTTATTTCCTTTGTAAATGCTGCAATGAAGCTAGATAGCTAGGTGGGAATGGTGTTAGCAATTAGAATGTATATATCTCCAGGGTTTGGCCGTTATATCTTATTTACAACAAGGGGGAAAAAATAAGCTGTTTTACATTAGGTGTTTTCTTGTCTCCCCTGACTCTCCACCCCAAAGCCTAACCATTTGCCTACTATACCTAAAAGGGACACACAACTGATCCACAGACAGGAGGCATAAACCTAGGGAGGGCCAGTGCCCAAATCAGAGATCCTTGGAATAGCACAAGAGACTAAAAACTCAACATGGGGTGGCAGGGGTGGATTCTCAGTCTGGGAGTGTAAGCACTCTACTTCTGGCTCTGGGACTTAGTGGGCAAAGTAAACAAAACTTACCTGGAATAGAAGTAGGGAGAGGAATCAGAAATTTACCTCTGTAGGTATACTAGTTAGGGAATGAGGTGGGGACATAGACAGGAGCATTTTACATCACTAAACTCACTTGGGAAATTGCAAGAGATCGTTTTCAACTGTTCTTGAGGGAGGAAGGCCAGGTGGATAATGGGAAAGTCCTCAGAAATGAGTAGGGGGAAAATGTGGCCGGGAGAGGGTAGAAGCTGGTTCCTTTTTTAGCATGGGGAGAAAGCCAGAGCACCAGATCTGGTCAGTGACCCTAAAATGACAGCACAATTTTAGCAGCTCAGCAATCATCTGTGTGCCCCCAAACCAGCTCCTCTTTCTGCTCCCTGGCCTTTGGTGTGGGTGCTGGTCTCTAGCCTGAGGGGGTGAACAACTCTGTGGCTTGGAGCCCTGTCTCCTTTTGTGCCTCTGGTATTACTGACAGAGGCAGCTTCTGCCTGGGACTCCTGGAGTTTGGGAGGAGGTGGTGGTGATAGCCTTTCCTTCCTGGCAGACTGTTCAATAGTGCCAGCTCAGTTTTCTCCTCCCCTTGGTGGGTGAGGTGGGAGACATAACATCTTCAACTTCTTTCTACTTTTTCCTTTATAGGCCTAATTTGAAGCGTTTTGTCTTAGTCCATTCAGGCTATTTTAACAGAATACCATAGACTGGGTGGTTTATAAACAGCAGAAATTTACTGCTCACAGTTCTGGAGGCTGGGAAGTCCAAGGTCAAGGCAACAGAACATGTCTGGTGAGAGCCTGCTTTCTAGTTCATAGGTGGCCATCTTCTCTCTATGACCTCACGTGGTGGAAGAGGATAGGGAAATCTCTGTGGTCTCTTTTATAAGGCACTGATCCCACTCATGAGGACTCCACCCTTATGACCTACTTACCTCCTAAAGGCCCCACCTCTAAATATAATCATATTGGGGATTAGGTTTTAACATAAATTTTGGAAGGACTCAAACATTCAGTCTATAGCAGGCTCCTGTAAGGGAAATTATTTCTCTTCCTGCTCCTTCTCTTTCTCCTCGTCCTTCTTCCCCTTCCTCTTCTCACTCTCCTCTTTCTCCTCCTCCTTTTCCTTTCTTCTTCCGAGTCTCTTGTAGGCTTTCTTTTGGTCTCAAGACTGGGGGTACTGGCTCAATGGCACTTCAGGTGGCTTGGCCTGCCACATCTGTTGTATTTAGGGTAAGGAGACTCCCCTTTGCCTATGGGTGCTAGGTATTCATTGCTTTTTAGGTGACCCTTCTCCTGTCCTCTGGCCTTGGTGGTAGGATGGCAGTGGAGTAAGTGTTTACATTATCCTAGGGTGCTTAAGAGGTCTGGATGTTCATACTGGCGGTTTTCCATAGGGTACTCAGAGCCTTCCCAGATCCATACCTCTAGAGGAGGCTGGTGGGGTCTGACTGGCTAGTGGAGTGGTGGGCCTGCATTACTGAGGGAGTGGGGCATCAGAGGAGGAGCTGCACAACAATCTGTCATTTAATTCTTACAACTCTATGAGATAGACACCTATACTTATTCCCTATTTACTGATCGTGAAACTAAGTCTCAGAGGAGTTAAGTAACTTGTTCAAGGTCACACAGCTAGTAAGTGTGAGGGGGTCTCTGAAATTAAGACCCATGTTTGTCTCCAGAGCCTGTGTTCTTAACCAGAGTAGGTTAGGCTAATTTGATTGCAGATCAGTAAACTCTGTGAATACTGTTCCTAGCAAATGTGACTTTTCTTGCCCCTGACCATGGGCATAAGAAGGTTTCTAAGATATTAACATTTTTAGAGATATTATTGTCGCTTCTGAATTGCATGCCTTTGTGGACAGGGACTGAACCACCCACTGTTCAGAAGTTGTAACAGATATAACTGGGACTCTTGAAGGGAATGGAATAGTTGCCAATTGGACAAAAAGTTCAAGTCATTGTGTTCTGGTCAACAGTCACAGGAAGTGCTGAAGGAAGCACAACTAGTAGCTAATGGAAGAGAAACACACTTTGAAGCAGAATTCCTCTCATTTGCCAAGCTTCTTGCAAAAGCTTTCCTGGTGAAACTCGTCTGGACTTTGTTTCTTTTCTTAAATGAGTCAGGAGTTTAGAATGTGGGAATCTGGCCACCAGCAGGATCTTGCAGCCCACTATTGGAAGGTACCAGCCAGAGATCTCCTGTGAGTACAGTAATTATCAAGTTGTTATTGAAATTGACTTTGGAAGAAAACTTGTTTAAAGGGTGACTTCCTGGGAATTTTTGCTCCTCCAATGTTATTAAAACCTAGTTGCTGTTTTCTCAGTTAGACAAACGTTAGAGGAAATGAAATATAAACAGAGATTAATTTCTTCTCTCTGATGTTTGATTTATATAAATTCCAGGTTATACTGTGTTCCTTTTAAAGCTCTGTTCTACAAAGTTAACATACACATATATATTTTGAGATTGAAAATGAACTTTAAAACTCATGTTTTAAGGATGGAGCTTTGATGTGACCTGCTTTTTAAAAAATTATTTTTATATTTTAATATTTTTTATTGCAAAAAGATCTCTTAAAAATGGATTAGAAAAATCAAAGCAGAAATTTGGTGAAGGACATGAGCAGATAGGTCACACACCCCAAAGAAACACACGTGGCTAATAAGTATATTCTAAGATCTGGTTGTAGGTGGAGTCGTGGTTGGCCCTCAGCTCCTGTCTCAGGACTCCCGGGCATCTAGGCTGGCTCCGTTGCTGGCCTGGATCTGTTTGTTTTTGTTTATCCGAATGGTGTGTTCTTGAATACATCATTTTTGGGTGGAAAACAGCCACCAAGCAGATCCCTCCATGCAGTGTTAGACATGCAAAAACTGCTTTTGGTGGTTCCCTTCTTCAGCCATTTTCTTCACTTCCCCATTGCTGCCTCCAGTCACCTTGTACCCTTATAATGCTCACTCTGCCTCCCACCCCATTGCAGTCTGCTCACCCCTGTTCTCCCTCTCTCTCTCTCTCTCTTTTTTTTTTAAAAAAAAAGATGACCGGTAAGGGGATCTCAACCCTTGGCTTGGTGTTGTCAGCACCACGCTCAGCCAGTGAGCGAACCAGCCATCCCTATATAGGATCCGAACCCGTGGCCTTGGTGTTATTGGCACCACACTCTCCCAAGTGAGCCACAGGCTGGCCCTCTGCCTTTCTCTTTCAAGAACTTCACCCCCATCAAAATGCCCCATCAAGGGCTGATCGGCTAGCTCAGTTGGTTAAAGCACCACCTTATAACACCAAGGTCAAGGGTTCAGATACCTATACTGGCCAGCCACCAAAAAAGAAAGAAAAAAAGTCCCATCAGAATTTTATTCTGCCTCCTGGCTTCTGCCTACCATTCTCTTTTTTTCATTGTGGACTGGAACTGTCTCCTCTTTACTGTTTCTTCTGATCTAACCCCTTCATGACTCTGGTTTCAGTCTTGCTATAACCTAAATTGTACCAGAGGCAACCATAAATATTTGTTGAGTGAATGAGTGGATAGGTGAATGAGTGAATTTGAGAAATTCTGATGATCAAACAGAATATCAAGCTCTTTATTTTATTTATTACTTTTAGATCATTTTAGTATGAAAAATTTCAAGTATACAGAAAAGTAGAGGGAGTGCTATAGAGTACTTCTACATATGCATCACCCAGCTTCAATAGCTATCAATATGTAGCCACTCTTCTTTCATTTATACCACCCACTTTTTGTCAGGGCCTTTAACTGAATGCAGTTTAGCAAAGAAAGTGCATTATGGGTACTATGGTCTGCATGTTGTGTTTCCCCAAATTCACATGTTGAAACCTACTCATCAATATGATGGTATTAGGAGATGAGGCCTTGGAGAGGTGATTAGGCCATGAGGGTGGAGCCTTCATGAATGGGATTAGCACTGTTATAAAGAGTTCCCAGAGAGCTTATTTGTGCCTTCCACCATGTGAGGTCACAGTGAGAGGTGCCATCTATGAATGAAGAAACAGGCCCTCACCGGATACCAGATGTGCTGGTGCCTAGATCTTGGACTTCCCAGCCTCCAGAACTGTGAGAAATAAATTTCTGTTGTTTATAAGCTACCCATTTTATGGTATGTGGTTATAGCAGCCCAAACAGACTTAGACAATGGGAATATTTAAAAAGTCACTATGGGTATCTGTACTTCATCGTCTGAATTCATTTAGACCTTCTGCTCACCCTTCTGCTACTTTTTGTTCTTAACTTTCCTGGTTTCTTGTTTGGCTCCTGTTTTTAATTTCTTTTTTTATTTTTGAATTTTTATTTTGTCGATATACAATGTGGTTGATTATTATGGCCCATCACTGAAACCTCCCTCCCCTCCTCCCTCTCCCCCATCCCACCCAACAATGTCCTTTCCGTTTGCTTGTCGTATCAACTTCAAAGGATTGTAGTTGTTATGTCTTCTACCCCCACCCCGGTTATTTTTTGTGTGTGATTGAATTTATTTATTTATTTTTAGCTCCCACCAATAAGTAAGAACATGTGGTATTTCTTTTT